>NC_092685.1:23603739-23903739 GCF_964275005.1 Diadema setosum
GACATCTCCTGACTAATTATCTTATGATGAATACACTCTGTATTAAAAAAGAAAAGTGATTTTCACTAAAATTTTGAGATACAAGGTTTTGTCACCCCAGTGACAATAAGGCTGTTGGATGTTATATGATTTCTTGTCTCTGCTTAGAAAAGTTAAAACTATGATGAGAACATACTGAGCTTTCAATAAGATGCATTTAGTGTTTTCTGGCCTTAATAATGATGATTATTGTGTGTTGTAGACCAGTTATCTTTTCTGATTTCTTTTCTGATTTTGTAGCACATTCTTTGAGCTGATGAGGTTTGACTTTGTCCTGGATGAAGACTTGAATGTGTTTCTCATGGAGGTTAGTGTCATACACTATTACTAGTCTTCCAGCAGTCTACTTGCATTGCCCAAAGATATGATGTGGTAGAAGGGTGCCAACAGCTGTAATTGTATTCAATGTGGGGAAAACTAAGTTACGTCACCATAGATATTTCTAGATTAATTCATTGTACAGATGCTAGGGTAATTTAATTTCTGATCTTAGCATGTATTCATATCTCATGTCAATAAGCCTGTTTATGAATGTATTGAAATTCACATATATTTATTTTTCCCGAGGACCTAGCAGTGAGATATCAAGTTACTAGCCCCACCAGACGCCATGCGAAGCCTGTGCGACTTCTATACAGCGACAGGGCTGTGCATAGTTATCAAGTTACATTTTTCTCACCATGATTAATAAATTCAGTGCTTTATATCCGGGTTCCATTCATCAGTTGTTAGTCTTCATGAGTACTTTGAGGCAAGTCTTCACGAGTACTTTATATTTCCATCACCTCAGATTATTTTAGGGTTTTTATGACTGAGCAGCAGTGAAGGCTTTTAAAAGCAGAGGGGGTTGTGGTTTGAAGATCATCAACCAAACAAATGATCTTTATGTTTTAAAGTGTAAATCATTGGGAGAGTTGTAAGGTGATCGATGATGACACTGTTAACATTGTCTAGTTTGCCTAACTGGTTTCGATGAATATGAATGCCTCATATAAATAATATTTGATATTTGAAAAAAAGATCATTATTTTCTTATTCTATGATTGATTTCATTGAAACATTTGCTGTTCTGTGTAATTATTTGAAACCATTGTCACTTCCACACACCACTATCCATTCTATTTCATTTGCATCCTCTTTTGTGTCATTGCTGTAATATTTGTTTTCCCACGATGCATCTGCCTCCAGGTGAACATGTCGCCCAACTTGTCGACAGCCCACTTTTTAGAGAACACCCACCTGTATGAGAGGGTGGTATACAACGTCCTGAGCGTCAATGACGTGGCCAGGACATTCCCTTCAGTCTCAGAAACAGGTACCTGCAGTCTCTTATTAGGGAGTTTTAGATTTGCGGCGCGGAGGTTTGAGACGATGAGTGGGTTGGACGTTCTCCTCTCTCCCTGTGTCATGTTGAAAAGTAGCTTTAGATTACGCTAGGACGCAACCTACAAAAAATGAAATGGTGCCCCCATATGATTGGTGCATGAAGTAGTTCTCTACGTCATGAATTATGACCTATTAAACCAACCACCAACTTTCTTTTTGCCCAAGCACTTAGCTGTAACTTACTATTTGATACTCTTTCATCAGTATTTCAGTTTAATCCCTTGAAAGTTAGCCAGTCATCTCAGTTGTAACAATGTGCCTCAGCTTGACTCGAAGATCATGCTGGCGCAATCGGGATTACCAGTAAATTGAATTATGTGATTTCAATTCATTCCTAGTTGTTTCTAAACATTGGAACAATCTGCATTGAATGCATTCCAGCATACATGCTAGTCAACAAGGAGGCATTTAAAGGGTTAAACAATCATTGTTAAATGTTTTTCTTGGAAGTGGAAGGTCTAGGCTGGCTTTGTGTTGTACTATGATATCAAAAAAAAAGTTATGTGATTTGCTGATGTGGAGGCACAGAGGTTCTTAGAAAAATAATAGTATGGCTTGTACACTTTCTTCAGATATAATTGGTAAAAAAAAAAAAAAAAATCCTCTTTGAGGAGTTCATACAAAATTATGGATGAGCTAATCAATAATTATAACACTTTCTCTGTGCTCTCTCTCTCTCTCACTATGGCTGTATGTCTGTCTATCTGTCCCTATCTGTCTGTCTTTCTGTTTGTCTGTCTTTTCTCTGTAATGCACTCAGTCAAGGGAAAATCCAGGAGATGCGAGTCAGCAACAGAGAAATTGTCGTCAAATCTGAGCTGTGTGCCTCAGAGGAGTGCCTGACATGTGAGGATGAGGTAAAATGGAATGCTTCTCATCGATATGGCAGTTGAGCAGTTCTGTAGTGGCAGTAGTGGTAGTAATGGTCTTAGTGGTCTAGTGATCTCAGTGGTCTTAGCAGTGGTAGTGGTGGTAATGGTGGTAGTGATGGTATTTAGAAGAACTTGTGATTTTGACTTTTGAACAGATCTAGATGTCGCTTCAAATTCCTGTACCAAATGATCAATTTTGAGGTGTCATTTTTAACCTTGTTTGATATGGATACTGCATTTTGAATGGAAATAAACAAACCTCTCCACTCTGTTTCTTTGATGCTGTTCAATTTTTGTCAGAACTACAGGCGACTTCTATAGGCTTCAGGGTAAAAAGAGATTAATTCACACCTAGATGTTACTAATCCTGTCAGAATTGAATGCTGGACTATATAGTTATGTACATGATGTGTACAAGTAGTCTAACTAGGGATTGCTATTAAAGTTTAATTTTGCTGTGAACATTTATGATGGTTTGCTACTGGACGTCTGTTGGCGTACGCAATCTGTCAATCGTATTTACACAGAAGAAATTTGCATAAACTATGGTTTAAATCTTAACCTCCCTTGTGAATTCCAGCCCTAGAGTCTAGAGCCATTGATGTCATCTAACTTGCATTCTCCTTTCACTGCATGGCAGGCATGCAGAGTGTGTCACAGGTGCCTGGCACCCTCCCAAAAAGCGATGCTGCGGGCAGCTTGGCTTGAACACCACAACAGGAAAAGTATGAGGAGGGTGTACCCTGAACCTCTGGTGAGTCTGGCCCTGTAGTGAAATTCTGAATCTCCTTGCTAGCACTATCATTATACAACAAACAAACAAAACAAAACAAAACAAAACATAAGCCCACTTCAACGTAGAAAGTATTATGAAGACTATGTTGATTTGAAATGTTTGGAGGATATGAATTAGAGAGCTTGAAGAAAGATATGAAAGAAGAGGACAATGAATTGTGAAAAAAAGTACCTGGTAGGCTTGTTCCTGTATGTGTGTTTTGGAAGAGGAGTCTAGCAATTTGTTGTTGTTGTTGTTGTCATGATGATGATTACAATCACAACACATGCAGTGAGTGCAGTACATGTATCTTCATGTAAATGTTTCCTGTGTCATAGCTTTCTGAATTCCCACATAATTTCACCAAAGATAAACTTAGATGTAAAAATACCATTAGTGACTTCCTTGCTCAAGGAAATTGATATCTAATAACTTGGCTCATTCCCCTTCAATGTTCCTAGTCTTCCACTCACCTTAAGTGAAAACTTGTAAACATATACACTTAGTCTAGCTTTTGCACTATGATCATAAAAAGAATGATTTGCAATATATGTGCAGGAGAGCCATAATTTCAAAAATAACTGAAGTCAGGTTCTGTTTTAGGCCTCAACAATTTCATACATGTAGGAACCATTTGATGCTGTATGGTAAGTGGCATAAATTTGAAACTTGGCTTTACCTGCTTCCACCGAGCAGTGTGTAATAGTGGGAAAGTGTTTGCACTGCTGATAGAAGTAAGTAACAGAAGATGAGCAGTGCCACAAAAAAAAAAATAATAATCTTGTAAAAGCTGTTTCATGAATATTCTTTGAATCAATAGCCAGTAAGCATGGTACTTATTTTCTGCAGTTCAAGACAGTAATGATGTGAAAAGTATTTCTGGCGTTTTACATGTTCTTGCCCTAGGCTCAAGATGAGGCAGTGAACTACAACACAAGATCTGACGATGGTCTCAACAAGAACGATCAGATAATGCGCGAGTGGTTTGCAGCCAAGTGTGCCCAGGATGTAACCTTCTGCCAGTAAGGGATGCTGGATTTTGAGTTTGCCAAGAGCTTTCAGTCCCCCATGTCTCCCCTAGCTTGCCACAGGGTCAGTGACGGCTCTCCCGATTCTCAACAGTCTGAAAACTGGCTGAAAAATCTTACATTTTACATCGGCGAAGACCTTCTACAATGCACAGCATATCATTTTACTAGTTATGCAACTCAAAACCTGATGGACAAACAAAACACCAACAATTATCACCAATGGAATTGAAACTAATGCTGTTTTAGCCAGATACTTTACAGACAATGTATTTGATATGTATAAGTAGCTGGATATGAGTCTATCTATCTTTTCTCACTTTTTCTTACCACAGTACTATTAGCTCTATGTACTATTGCTAATACTGGATTAGATTCAGCAGTTATTTGCTGCATCATCTTTCCATCTTTTGTCAGTAGTACTATTTTAACTGGCATTACTTGTGTTCATATAAAGGAATTTGTTCTTGTTCGTAGCTGGTGCCTATTCTTTATGCACATTTTGTCTTTGATATGCAAAGATCACAAGTATTGGGCCATAATGGCTGAATTTTCATATGAATCTCTGGAAATGGGACTGACTTAACAGCACAGTGTTTGAATGTTGCATATGTTGCATATGATGTGTATCACCTTGTAGAATTATGATGCTATGTATCATCCTGAAATATATACAATGTGATGATTGAAGAGTTAAATGTACAGTATATGAAGAGACCACTGTGAAACAAGTTACATTTTGTAACCACATATATCTCAGAAACTGGAAGTAATCCACTGCACTTTTCTTTGACCTGACTATTATTTAGTTTCAGATCCTACCAAAGTCATTGAGCAGTATCAGTGGTTCAAGAAACATACATAGATAGGTGCAATACTGAAATAGTCTCATGATCACTGTAATGACTCTGGTCTCAAATTCCAAG
The DNA here is from genome assembly GCF_964275005.1 of Diadema setosum. NCBI lineage: Eukaryota > Metazoa > Echinodermata > Echinoidea > Diadematoida > Diadematidae > Diadema > Diadema setosum. The sequence continues at coordinate 23,608,766 of NC_092685.1, forward strand.
GGCAGAGGTAGGAATTTAACAAATATGGAGATCTCTGTCATTCCCCTACCTCCTCCATTCCAAACTAACCCCCACCCCCCCCCCCCCCTCTTAAAAAAAAAAAAGTAGATCTGCTCCACATAATACTTCTTTATTATAACAGCATACTCTAGGGCGATAACTCCATTCCTGTAACACTGGCCTCCTCCTGTTCCAAAAACAGAAATCATGTGGGGTGACTGGTTTTTTGTTCACACAGGGTCCTCTCTCTGGAACAAGCTTCCTTTACGTATTCATACTATCACCTCAGTTGATTCTTTTAAGAGAGCACTGGCAATGCACCTATTTCATTTAGCACATAATTAGTCAGTAACTTTGTTCTTTCTTTGTTTCTTTGTTTCTTTCTCTCCTTTATTTGTTTTCTTTTCTCTTTATGCAGTGTGAGGAATTTTTCGTGCTCTTTTAGCTCTCAGGCAGAGTGGTCTCAAAGGGGCATTATAAATACCCCCTTCATTATTATTTATCATTAAAAGGAAGAAGATAGACTTGACTGTGGTTTACAGGACAGATAATGGGTAACAGACTGGTTTGTAGGTCGTTGGCAATAGTATTAATTCGGTCCTGTTTACCCCAGATAACCTCTTCAGTTTAAGAACCGATTTACCCTCCTTGGACCCTGCCACTATTGCTACAGAAATTTTGCCAAGTTACTATTCACACATCCACTCCAAGAGAGACAAAATGGTGAAATGTCATGTCCAAGAACATGAGGAAACAATTAAAATTGGAGTCCATACTCATCCAATAATCATTGTTTTTCCAGATGTGAGTGAAGACATGATACATAGGGCTGACATTGATAACAGAAGAAAACAACTTCTATTCAAATTCTGTGCGGTTTTGCGCCCCCCCCCCCAAAAAAAAAAAAAACAAACAAACAAAACAAAACAAAACAAAACAAACAAACAAACAAACACAAAAACCCAACAACAAAACAACAACAAAAAGATGCTGATAGACAACAATTAAAGGTGTGTTAACTGATTCCAAGTCATAGTTTGCAATAACTGTATGATGTTAGCAGAGAAATTCTATGCAGGAAAAAGAAAAAAAAAAGAAAAGCTGCTGAAAATTGCTTATCCAATAGTAGCAAGCCATTAGAGTAAAATTGAATCAGAGGAGGCCTTAGTTTTTGATCCAAGCAGAATCTTTGTCATAGGCAAAAAGATAAACGGGAAAGGTAAGCCAACAACTATGTGGACTGCAGAGAGCAACATGAGATGCACTATCTAGGAAGGGTAGGGACATAGAAGAATAAAAACAAAAAATGGTTGGTTGGTTGTCATAAGCAGGGAACCAATCATTTGATTGAAGCAAGGGTCAGTGAGTGAGCAGACAGAAATGTTATGCAAAAATGTCATGAACACCCCACTGCACCATTGTTTCATCACTGTTGAAGGCGATTTCGAGCAAACCAGTTGCATATTATATCAAATCCTTTGTCACCAATGCCTTGTGTTGATTGTTGTGTCTAAACATTGCACTGTAAAATTGGATATTTTCGCGTGACTTATTTTTCGCGCTTGGCCAGGTAAGAAGAGTTTCGCATGTTTTTAATTCCGCGGAATCAAGACATCACGCGCAGGAACTTATGGCAAGCAAAAATATTTGCGTGCTTTTATTTTCGCGCTAGTTTCTGGTTGTGCAAAATGCGCAAAAATTTCAACACAGCAAAAATTTCCACTTTTACAGTATATGTGAATTTAGTTGAATCAAAGACATTTTGTCTCTGTGGAATTGGCAATAGTAGTATTATGTATGCATTGTTTTCCAATAGTTGTTCTTCCAGTCTTGATTTTTTTGGTCAAAAAGACAATAAGGGAGAAAAAAATGGCGATAAAAGGCAGGTAGTGTTTACCTTCATGTCTAATGTGATCTTTAATGAACCCAAGTCAGACCAGCCACTTTTCCACACAGCGCATGCAAATCACCAGCTTTCTCAAACAACCTACTCTTTGTTTACAAACAAAAAAAATCTAATATAGGCCAGTTACTATGTATCATCCTCAAGGGGAGGAAATAACCATTATGTAACATGTATATTAAAATCTGTGACATTCATTTCATTCAGCAATGACAGCATTCAACAGAGTACTAATGAACGGCTGCATTGCTGCTTTTCAGAGTGCAGATTATCCCATAGCAGGTCTGATATGACTCGATATCATAGGCGAGTCCAGCTCTAGCTCATTTTTAGCTCACCCCTAGAGCTAGATAGTGTCTATATGACCACTGACTTGCTGATGGTCTGCATTTTTGGACTCACACACTGAGAAGCTCCTTTTCTTTTTCTTTTTTTCAATGGTATTTGAAATTCCTGTTTAGGGCGGGGTTGAGATTTGCTGTGTGATCGTCTCCTTCATTACAGGCAGCATCGTGTTCATGCAAAATGTTGACAGCATTTAAAAGTGGTGTTCCTCAGAGGGTAAAGTATGCTGTCAATCACTGTCAAATGTTGCCATGGCAACTGTAAGGTAGTTTTCCCAAAGGTTTTTTTTTTTTTTCTTCTGTGTGGGATAAATCTTCATATTTATATATTCTGAAAATACTATATCATCATACCGTTTGAGGGATTTTCCTATCAATATATCTCTTGACTTTGTGGAAATAGTAGTCAATTGGAATTCAAATCCAGAGAGCTATGCATAAGTGGAATTTGAACGGTATATTACCAGTACAGCAATGTAGATGTATAAAGCTGTAAAATGTTCTTAACCTTTTATTTTTTTCAAGTTATTATTATCATTATTTTGATGCTTTTTTGCTGTCATAGATGGTGAAGATGACATTATGTGGTGGGATTTTAATCTTGTGCCCACAAACATACCCTGAACATGCATGAATTTTATGCCTGAATATAATTGTGCTATGCATTAACTTTACATCACATGTACATCTTGGAGCAAACTTATGTAAGCCTGCACAAAGTTTCAGAAAACCACCAGAACAGCGAATTATTGGCAGTAAATAACAAATAAGTTACAACAGATAGATAGGACAGTTGCATGTGTTTAAAATGTTGACTGAGTCACTACCAGAGGTGCCATGGAATATTTGTTGTTTGGATTTTTTTTTTTTTCTGTAAATGGAAAGTCGGGCTCATCTAAATCATGCAAAAAATGTCGTAGTTAACTTGGTATGTGAACTGAAACTGAAAGATTACCTCTTTTCAGTAGCAGTTTTTATTTTGAAAACACGTCAGGCATGTTCAAGAAATTAGCCCTTGGGTGGCATATGCAGACAACTCATAAGATAGTGTTCTCATCATGAAAACATTGCTATTATTTTATCCCTGTGAGATGTTTGACTTGAATAGAAATAAAGCTTTTAAGTACATAGAGATGTTGAGGAAAAAGAACTGTTGATCCCATGAGCGGTTCGAGCTATCAATTATCTATGTATGACATTTATGCCTCTACCCTAAAGGGTACCAAAGGCATTGTCTGATATCAGATATAATCCTTGCAAGGTATGAAATCAAGAGAAATGGTTCCTTTGAGAAAAGCTTGGTTGTGTCAAGGTGTTTTATTTTTTATTGAGAAGATTTTATTTATTTATTTATTTTTTGTAAGCAACAGCCAACTTTGCCAATCCAAGAACTTAGTGCTGTCGTTCGCTTATCCAAACAGTGATGGGGATAAAATTTTGCATGTGCTCCATAACCGACCATACAGAACAACTTTTGACATCTCCTGAAGTACTGTCATTCAACTGCTCTCTCCACAAGTTTTGAGGGTGTTACTATGCGCCATTACCTCACTGTGCCTACCAGATGCACAAGTGCATTTAAAGATTACTATAATTCTTGCAAGTCAATTACTACAGGGTGTAATGTTGCTATTTATTTATACTTATAACTCCATCGTACTGAAGACTCAGACTTGCAAAAGGGTCTATTCACTCTGCTTTTCACACCGGAAACTCACCTCCTCATATCTAGAATGCAGTTAATGATGTTTGGCTTGTATCTTGTAACAACTTTCACTGAGGGAATGCAGGTTATGAATGTCTTGCCCAGGAATTGACTAATTTGAAGATTGCCAGGATTACCTCTTGAAATACAGATTTTGTGACAGTAACGGTTATCTTGCCAGCAGTTCTGCTCTTTGTTTTGGAATAATGTTTTATCCCTGCTTGCGTGCAGTTTTATTGCAGAATAGTCGTCGGATCATATCACAGGGTTGTGTCCGAGTTTGTTTTTACACTTGTGTTTCTTTAGTATGTAAAGGAGTATTTTTGATGATGTTATGATGTGTAGATGAGATTACATTGTTTACAGTGTACATGCTTATATTGCCAAGTGCTATCCGCAGAGTGAGTTTTATTCTTGATATGAATTCACTCCTTCATCATCCATCATCATCTATTACCATCACTCACCCTCATCATCATCATCATCATCATCATCGTCGTCATCGTCATCGTCATCATCATCATCATCATCATATAATATCCTCATTTCTGTGCCTCAAGTGATAGACTTTGAGTTTGTCAATTAAAGTATTAAGTATGTATTGTGCTTATATGATAGGATTTGTACAGAAAGCTCTGTAAATGTTTGTGATAGGAGGCCATTGAGATGCATGCAGTATTCATTATAGAAGATCATCTGTTGAGTTTGTATAATAGCAATTGTTTATGTCTCTTCACTGCTGAATGCAATTTGTAAGAATGCAAATATATATTGAAATGACATATATATGCACTTGGAACTTTCTTGACACTCATTTGAAAAAAAAAAAAAAGGAAAAAGAAGAAATGAAGAGTTTGTTCGCAAAAACCGATGAGTCCATTTTTGAAGATTTTGAAGTACGGTCTCTGTTATAAAGTACAAAATAATACCTTTTAAATGATATATTGGTCACTACATATAAAGGTACATTTTTGAAGTTATGGTCAAAAGAAGCAAAAATTTTCTTATTATTCTCATTATTTTTCTTGATCTTTAATCGCAAATATCTCCATTTGGCAAATATGGACTTATCGGTTTTTGTGAACAATTAACTCTTCAAATATACCTAAGAAGAAAAAAAAAATCATATTGCTGGAAATGGGGATGTTGAATATCTACTTTTCTTGTAATACTAGGACTGAAATATTGTGTCTGCATTGTTATGATAATAGTACTGTGTCTAACTTCATCTGTTGATATATTCAAGTAAAATAAAAAAAATCCTGTTTGTTTAATGATTCCTTGTGATGGAAACAAAATGTCCACTCATAACACCCAGCCTGTCATAGTTGACAGTCATCTCCGTGATTGATCTTATTTCAAATTCTTTGCTGTCTTGACTTAAAGGGATCGTATAGTTTTGGTTGAGACCTAATATCAGGTTTCTAACATTTTTTGGTGAGATAATGAGAAACCTCTTATGAAATATGAAAGAGCATGTAATTCTTTGAGGAATTCAACGTTTGATTTTGATGAAAATTGGTTTTGAAATGGCTAAGATATCCAAAAAAGAGCAATTCTAATAAAGTGTGGGACCCACACTTTATTACGATCGCTTTGTTTTACTTTGTTTTTGGATGTTTCAGTCATTCCAAACCTGATTTTTGTCAAATAAACTTTGAATTCCTCTTAAAATGGTATGCTCTGTGCTATATCATAAGTGTTTTCTTGGTGTCTCGCAAAAAGTTAAAAGCCCAATTTTCATCTCCACCAATACTGTACCATCCCTTTAATGAGCCACAAGAAAGCTGCTGCAATTGAAATATGTGTGTATATACGTTTGCCAAAGCCTAGCGAAATTTGACACAGAGAGAGAAAAAAATATATAGCATTATGTTATAAAGATGCGAGCATCTTATATTCTGTTGACCATTGAATGAAGTCTAGTGGTTCGAAGTGAATGCACTTTGTTGCATTTGTTTAATCACAAAGCTGTAGCCAAAGGAGAAGGATGATAGGCATTATGACTGTTGTTGTATGTTTTCATGTACCTGTTCTCTTCTGAAATGTGTAGACTAGTTGGCAATTGTAGCTATATATTATTGCTCCTGACATCCAATGTAAGATGGACTAAGAACAAGATTCTTTCATGTATGTTGTAACTCTTTAAGGTAGAGTTTATGTTCTTGATTGTTCTTGTTTGTTTTTTAAAGAAATTTTGATAGATCATATTATAGAAAGTACAAATGAATAGCAAGAGGGTCTTAAAAGTGTGATTTAAAAAAAAAAAAAAAAAAGGTTCATGAAGAACAGGTGAATTATGAAAGTGTTTTCTAGTGCATCATATAATTGAAATAAAAAGATGTTTACTCCAGTGAATGAAAAAAGTTTTTAAAGTAAATCAGACAATGTTCCCTTCTTGAATACAGTTTTAACACTTGAGTCACAGATTCAGAGAGAAGAAACTGATAATGTATGTAAAATAAAGTAATGGTTGTTGGTTTTAAAAAAATGCCGAGTAGGAGAAAATGAATCACTGCAATGGAAAGTGTTTTTACTTATGTGTTCGTGGGATATTTACAAGCAATGCAGGCTGTGCAAATTTATGTGTTGGAAGATTGATAACACTGTGTTCAATTAGTATCTTGGGGGGGGGGGGGAGGGGGCATTTCAGCAAGCATTGTGCAATTCTTTTTTTCAGACAAATTCACTCTTAATGAATCAGATGTAAGAATTTCTGTAGGTTAAAACAGATTGTCAGAAAAAATGTCTGACAAAATGCTCAATGAAATGCCCACTTATTCTTGTTGATATGCTGTTCAAGGAGAGTGAAACCCAAATATATGTTTGTGGATTGAGTGCATGCAGAATTATAGGAGAACACATCACTAAAGTTTGAAGAAAACAAAGACAATCTGTTCAAAAGTTATAAATTGTTAAATTTTTGATGCCGCCCTGGCTGGATGAGAAGATTGCAAGATTATGTGACATCACGGATGGACAATAACAAAAAAAGAACTACATAGACATTTCATCATATTTTCCATTTTCGAGCATGATGATGGAGCAGCTGACGAAACTCATTCAAAAGACACAGAGTATGTCTGTAGCAAGCCAAGTGAATGTGCTTTTTATTTAGAAAAATGATTTTTTTTTTTGAAATTCTCTTAATGTTTATATATTGATATCATTATATGTCACATAACGTTGTAGTCTTCCTATCTGTGATGGCATTACCGAAACTTTAAAAAATTCAGAACTTTTGAACAGATTGTGTGATTTTTCTCAAACTTCACTGATGTGCTCTATCTACTCAATTCCTGCATTCACTTAGTCCACATGTATATTTGGGTTTAATTCTCCCTTTAAGACTCATTTCTTGAACACAATTTTTTTTGTTTTATTGGGGGGGGGGGGGGGGTTGTACTCATCTAATCAATATTGCCAATGTTTCTACTGCTACTCATAATATTTGTTTGTTTGTTTTTTTTTAGTTGTGTTCATCATGGGCATTTCTCTGTACTAGCAAATAGTGGGTATCATTTTACAGTACTGTTTGAGAGGTTTTGTTTGGTGTGTATATACAAGAACTCATTTTTATATTGTATATGCAACAGAGTAGATTGACATTAAATTTTAATGTTTCAAAGGTAACGTTTGATATCATAAATAAAAGTACTTTACATATTAGTAAAATACAGATTACTGTCCAGTCTGTGTTCTTTTATTCTTTTCTCTTTGTCCCGCACATGCTTCTGCAAAAAAAAAAAAAAAAAAAAAAAGGGTCTTTGTGGCTGAGGTCCTATCTATCTAATCTTCCTTGTGTTTGTTGAAGTGGTTTTGGTGTTGCTGAAAAACACCTGTGTGCTGAAATGAATCAAAACAAAATGTAGACATAGAATGGAAATAGAACAAGGGACACAGCTCAAAATGTTCTTATATTCAAGAGCCTCTTTTATAGGAAAGAGATGGCATGTGACAGACCTGTGCTTCAAACAAATAAACCAGTCAACAACAATCCTTAACTATAAAGCATGAGAGGTTAGTGACGTGAAATCCCCAGTTAATAGAATAAAATGTTATTACTTTTATAATTCTTTTTACTTGTTGAGCCTGAGTGCCCGTCATAAGAAAACAAAAATAATCAGCTGACATTTGCTAGCCAGACACGTTGTGAAAGTTAGATTTACGCAGTTTTATATCATTTAAGATTAAAGTTACAGCGTAGAGGAAAAAAAACACAAACTATTTCTGCGTAGTGGATTCTTATTTAGCTTGAACTGGTTATATGTATTACTGGTACTGTATTCGTCGCGTTCCAGCAACGTTGTTTTCCCGAAAGAAAACCAGGCCCCTGCTCGCGCGCGCACCCTCTCGACTTCGCCTACTATGCTATGTGACCTCTTGTGCGTACGTGCGTGGGAATGTACGTTTCATGACTGACCCGTTTTCACGTGAAGCGAGAATTCCCATTACCTTACGGGTGCCGCACCGCAGAACGTTAGGCCATAAGTCACTGTACAAGCAGATAGTTGTGTGGGTGCAATTGCAATCGGGAACTGCAGTTGGGATTGGAATCAGAGTCCATTTTCATTTCTAGACCTACACCCTTCAAAACACTAACTACATCATGTCTGGAATCCTTCGAGGAGTAATCGTCCGTGCTGCACCTGTTCTCAGGACCGGGACAACCACCCTTCCCGCCCGAGGGATCAAGAGTTTGCCACCAAAGAAACCTCTTACAATGCCGGTAAGCAGTAAGCTGGTGTAAGGACAGGTTACCACAAGGCACACAAGCGGCCATTTTTACGTGGGGGGCATGTGTAGACGAGAGGGGGAGGAAAGTGGTATAAATTTAATTACTGGTATGAACGCAACACTAATTGAAAGACTCTTTCTATTATGAGGTTGCCAGTTTTACAGTAGGTCCTATGCTTGTCAGGGATGACTTATTAAGTACCCTAGATCTATTTGGTATTGACTTTAAAATTCTGCATTTTTACTCATAACTTTTCTTTTGCACGCAAACCAAACCACAGTAAATTCAATGCAGATTATGACTTTTAAATTCTGTTTTAAAAGTTGGCAGTATGGCACACAAACCAAACCATAGCAATAAAGACTATGATGCAGATACGAACGTTACAGTGATGATATATTACACATTTTATACTCCATCAAACCTCTCTTCACATGAACTTGCTGCATGAAATGTAGCCTGTAGGCCCTATACCATCAATCAATACGAGTTGATTTCTAAAGGCATCCCCATATACAATTTGTATGGGTAAATTTACTGTCATTTCACATTCCCCTGACTGGCCCTACTTGATTGGTTGGGTCTTGAGGCATGAAGCATGTGAGGCGGGAGTATACTCTCCCCAGCCATCCCATAATTTCTGTAGGAGCTAATTGCAAGTCATACGTCCTCTTGTAGCTGATTGACAAATTGCGCTACATTCCCATTAATACTTTCTTGTAGTCCAAGAATATAAGCTGATCTAAAGTCTCTCCAATGTTTTTCTTCATTCACAGAATGCATAGTTTGGGGAAATTCAAATTAATTTAATATTTGTGTTGTTTTGGTAGAATCAAATGAGGCATTGATAAACTCCAAATACTCTGGATTCTGTGAATATACTGTAGACATACTGTATTATACTATTAGGAGAACCCATCAGTGACATTTGAAGAAAAAAAGGAAAATTCATGCAAAAATGAATCTTTAAAGTTTTAGTCAAATCCATGTGCTGTCATTGCCTGATATGGAAAGAAGACAGCCGCAGTCTGTGATGTCACAGTAGGGGAATGATAAAGAAATTGTAAGAGATGTTATGCGAAGTTGTTGTTGTTGTTTTTTTTTTTTGAGGGGGGGAGGGGGAATAAAGTACACATTCCCTTGAGTCAACATATTACTGACATAATTATATCCAGCGTTTATACACTGTATGTTTGCGATAACTTTACTCTCATTGCCTTCTGAAGAAGATAAGTCATGAGTTCTTTCATTTGTGGAGGAATTCTTTTCATTCTTTGTCTTAATTTTTTTTTCATTCTGTAACATGGCACTGAGTTGTAATGAAAATGACATGAAGCTATCCTAGTCACAGCAATTGCTACCATGTACAGAAATGCCGGGGTTTTTTTTTTTTATTGTTTGATTTCTGTTTGAATTTTGCTGAATATTGATGGTTAAAGGAGAAATTTAGTGTAGCACATTACCTGATATGTATAAAAAGCTTTGGTCTCATTGTTATGTTATTTCTTAATTTTTGATATATTTTTTAATATTTGATACTCGTATGAGCATCGAAACTTCCAAGTTTCCCAGTCTCAAGAAACTATCAATTCCACATCCCTTCTGTACTTGTATTTGTTGTTTTGGTGCTTTTTGTCTGCACAGTCGTTGACACAAAAATGTATGTCAGATGGGGTGATGTTAACGTTGTGTTGATTTTTACTTTCAGGAAAAGGTGATTGGTCTTTCGGTCATCACAGCAGGATGCCTTGTAATCCCTGGATACATCATGTCACATCTAGACACATACAAAGCGAGGGAGGATTAGATCGATCTTGACTGACACATGTATGCATCACATCAAAATCAATGTATCCCCCTCCCCCACATCCTTGGCCCAACGGCCAGATCTGTGACATCACCGTGGGGTCAAAGTTCAGCAGCCACAGTCAGGGAAGGATCGGAAAATGATGGGAGAGAAAGAGAGAGGACCGACCTGTGATGACTTTGTGGCAAAGGAAGGCAGCAGAGAGGGTCAAGGGTCATCGTCGGCTCATTTTTTTCCCTTCCATGATGTACTACAGGTCCATGCTCTTGTGTTATCTTACTGTGCTCCAGAGAGAACTCAGTCATATATCCTCCCTCTTTTTCATCATGAGTGATGTCATTTGGCAAATATCAGGCGCATCTTCAATTTTGAGTCATCACATATATTGCTGTCATCAGATTTTGTGACATGAAATGTTGTGTGTGCCATGCCATAATTATGCAGTTGTGATTTATGACATTCAGGACGGCAAATACCTTGCTCTCAGTAATTTCAGTCACAGATAAAATCTACTCCTAATCATGGTGATAGTGATTAACCAGAATATTTAAGGTAGTTGTAATTTATTGTAACAATGATAGTTGACACGAAGGTGTTTAAGATTCATTCAGTGATCAATAAGTATATTCTTATTTTCAAAGCCTCATTTACACAGACTTTTTGGCAATGAGCAACCAATCGCATACAAATTGACATGTCATGAAATTGGTTGCCGTTTGGATTTTGAAATCATGTTTTCAAGCACACCTACAATGTTCTTAGCTGTATGATCTGTGTTGTCAGTAAATTCATTCCCATATCTACAGTTCTCATGATAGGTTTGCAATTTTCTTGGCAAAGGATGGGGATGCATAAAAAGATTTTGATTCTTAACATGCCAAGGGTGTGTGCAGTTTTGTTATTGTCAGTTGCAGATTGGTGTGTATGCATCATGACGGGAAATATTTAGCCCGAGAGGCAGCGAATGTGTACATGTATATTCCCCTTCATGGAAATGCATTTTTCATAGTGTGGTTTTTGTCTGTTTCCAAGTGACTTTGGAACAAATGATCATGCTCTTGAAAGGGAGAAAAATGTTATTAAAGATTTGAAGTGTATATGAATATTAATTGTGTCTTTTGAAGTCATTATTATACTTTCGTGGCATCAATTTACAAAAGTGGTTGATTAAGTATATTTTCAGTGTACAAAAATGTTCTAACTTCACATTTATATGTACTTGTACATGTACTCTATAAGTTATTGCCTGATTTAAGAATGAGTATCTGAGGCATTTTAATTCTACACATACAGGCTTTTGGCTGATTTTTTTTTTTTTTTTTTTTGACTGACATTTTGAGTTTGGTATGTGCTTTGACAAAATACTGTACCTCATGTGTTTATTTTGTTAAGCATCCGCAGTTAATTACCTACTCAGCTACAACTTTTTTTCATCTTGAACTATCTATTCCCAGCCATGAAATCTGTGAAAGCGAAGTCCAGTCATTTAATAGAGAATTATAGAAAAAAAGGGCTTTGTAGTTGCATCATGTAGGATCTAATATTCTAATTCAAAATTATTGACACGGACGGATTCATTCCATTCTTCCAAACTCCAGTGTACAGTAGGTTCTCGTCTCACTTTACTGCATATTTGGTTACGATGGTTTCCTTTGCACTGACTTTGACCACATAATGATCTCCTTGTAGGGTTATTTGTGTGTGTGTGTGTGTGTGTGATACAGTGCAACCTCATTATATTGAGGTCGGATATGGCAAGATGCCCGATACAATGAAGTAATTTTGTGGGTGCCATTCCTTTTAGTTTTTATATCTGATGGGGTAATTGACATAAGGAAATTTCAGTGGTCCTGAGCAGTTTGTTTCAACAAGGTTCCCCTGTACATTTTACAGTGTACTTGATAAGGAGATGGATGATTATACAGGTATTGTATGGACTTAGTCATATACGTGTACATGTACCAAAAGCTGGGTTGTGCATGTTGATGTTGTCATTGAGATGGTGATGCTGCAAACGTGGCTACCATAGAATATTCAAGTTACACCTATAAATCTTTAAAAAAAAAATGCTTTGGCAAATTTGAGATGATGATTTTGACTGTGGAAAACAAACAGAATATTCTACAAATGTATCATCCTCTAGTTTTGACATGATATTCTTTTGGAGAGGTGAAGACTTGTAACCTCCCTCAACAGCATGTAAAAATCCCTTGGATAGAATATTCTGCATGTTCCCCTTCCCCACCTGTCATCTACAGTGTATGTAATATGGTGATCCCAAGACCACAAAGTTGTTTTTTTTTTTTTTTTTTTTTTTTGTATGGTTGATTGACGATGGTGCTGATGATGATGATGGTGATGGTATGGTAATGATGATGGTGATAATGATGATGATGATGGTGGTGATGATGGTGATAATGATGATGATGATGATGATGATGATGATGATGGTGGTGATGGTGGTGATAATGATGATGATGATGGTGGTGATGGTGGTGATAATGATGATGATGATGATGGTGATGTAGTTGGTAGCTGGCTGGCTTCCTTTGAAAGTTAACAGCTTGGTATCATGGACCAACACAAGACATACCAGTAAGATCTATACATACTGTGTGTGTGTGCCCATTACAACGGCATCTCTCTCTCCTCTGCATATTACTACCATATTTGTAGCATTCACACACAGATTACACATTACATAAACGATATACTATTTCCACTCCATGTATAGAAACTCAGAGAAACAGAGAGCTTTTAGACTGATGTTGTGTGGTTACCATTAACATTGCCCATTCGATATAACTGATCCATATGATGTCAGCCGTATGTTCAGCTGTAACCCAAATGGCATACCGGTGAATCAAATCAATATAATTTAACATCAATAAATTGACAAAGTCAACCATTCAACTAATCTTGTGTGTGTACATGCATTTCCATTTTACTCTCTGCTCATTTACAATTGCATTTATTATTTCATTTTTTAAATTTGCATTAGGTAAGCAGTACAGTTATTCAGAAGACAGACAATTAATGAGAATGCTTTAAAATTTGTCTTTATTCATATAATATACATGTACATATATTCACTTCATTGTCTTGTCAGAAAATATGTAGGTGTACATAGAACTATTAAAGAGCATAAAGAAATTATATCAAAGTTAAGTATGGAATTGCTACTTTTGAAATGTTAATACTTCCGGCCATGTCACCTTCACACAAAATAATACTGGGTATGTCTACAAACAACTAATGACAAGAATTAGCCTAGGTTTAAAAAAAAAAGAGGTTCAGTATTCATCTGCAAAATTGCTACTTACAAATGTAGTTATAAGCATGTGAATGCACCAACAAATCAACCAAATATTTGTACAAATACAACCATTTTAAGTTTCTAGTTATCTTATGTCAGTAAAAATGTGATCTTGCTGTGTTGAGAGCAATAAATTACATTTCTGCTCTATTTCTTGCAAACTTTCATTAAAAAGCACATCTGTAGTTATAAGAAATTAAAAAATCTGTTGACTCTGTAGTGGAAAATTAAATAGATAATACAATATGATTATTGCAAGATGAAAGTGCAAAGTTACAAAATACTGAAAACTTTCCAAATTATGTTTAATACAAGAATTACAGTATGCTCTAAAAAATATGAAGTATTTTCTGTTACTTTATCTCAAAAGACTTCTTGCTACTGTAACTCGATGCTCACTCTTCTTTTCATGAATGACCTCAAAGCATCCAAAGTACAGTCTGCATACATTGTATCATTAATTTCAATGATGTTTGTAAAGACACATATAATAATGTATCATTTACTTTTGAACATGTTAAATCTAATGTCAGGTCATATACAAGCATCATGGAAAAACAATAATTTTTTTTTTTAAAGAGGCACACTGTAAGCCCATAATTACATGAGAATTCCTCGATATGGTGTGGGCTTGTGTGACTTGCCCATTTTCATGTCAATCACCCAAATTCATACAATCTTTTTAGGCCTACTAACTGCTGGTGTTAAGTCTGTACTGCTAAAACTCTAGATGCTGTCTGATGCTGGTCAAAACCAGTAAGAATGTGGGCATTATGAGATGCAAATGTCTACCAAATTACAAGACCATCTCAAGGCCTGATCATATGTCCAACATTATTATGGATCACTCATTCATAAAGATGTTTGTTATTCATATATTGTCAATCTCTCTGAGTTGAATGGTGATGAAATCACACGCCAGCATAAAAAAAAAAAAAAAAACATTTTGCATAATCTGTCACTATCAACTATCACTATAGGGCCTACTGTAACTATCATTTCAAGGATCCCATCATCAAAGGTGTTACCATGAAAATAAAATGTTTACTGAATGGTTTACTGCATTACACCGTTCCCACTACATACTATATTTTCTCTATTTTAAAGCAAGTAGTATTTATTTTCAACTTTGATTTTTTTTTTCTCTCTCTCTCCAGCATTAAAACTTGTACTGGAGACTCTTAGGACTATTGCTACATGGCACCTGAAACACTAAAAAAAACAACAAACAAACAAACAAACAAACAAAACTGATAGGCTTTGGCCCTGTTGTTACCATGGTGACTGCAATCATGGCATTTTGCAATCTTCACTGTGTGTCAAATATTAAGCCTAACTATGACGTGGGAAAGGCAAAAATGCAGACCACAGCCGATCTTTTAGCTACTACATACAGGAAGACATTGCTAAACTATAGTAAACATGATTAGCATATTGTATCATTTCTTTTTTTCACAGGACCAATTCACAGGAGCAACATACTCACTATAAATAATCAATGCAGCGCTCGCCCAATAATCAAGAGCTTTTTAGTGGCACACTGCAAAAGCGCAACAAAATATAATGCAACAAACTCTTCATGTTTGATTTTCACCTCTTAATCAGAAACAAAACCGGCTTACTCCAGACATACCTAAGCTGAAAAAAATAGCTTCAGCTGTCCTATATCAATTTCTAAAAATGATGCCAATATTGGAGAAAAATCACAGGGGTTTATCTCCCTACCTAAGTGGTTATTTTCTAAACCAACATTATATAAATTTTGCAAATTGCACTATCAAAGTATTTGCTGTTTGGTAGGAGCACGTACAAGTTTGTGAGACCACACACATTAGGACTGCATCATGCCTGTAGTTACACCGAGCACTCAGTTTCAACTCGCACAGGAGCAGTACAATGAAAACATGATCAAGTTATAAGAGAGTGCTGACTTTTTTTCTTTCTTTTTTTTTTTTTTTGGTATTGAAAGGTTCAAGGGCATCGTGACTTGCAAAGTGTGTACTTGGTTCCATGTGGCGCCTTTGTATGGGTCAACACCAGCCACAAAGCTGGGCACTCACTTCAGCAGGAATGGGAGAGAGGTTTGCCTCCCCACCCCCTCTCGATCAAGTGGGGCCACTTTACCACTTAAAACATCACTGCAATATGTACATGCACAGGAATATCATAATTCATTACTCAGAGTTTAGTGCCCAGGTTATATAATTCACATTAATGAGGGCATAGCATATCGTACAATAAATCTGACAACAGGGGATGAGTTTCCTTTCACACAATTATTATTGTGCGTATAAAAATAACACATTTGTTATCCATGCTAATTGTGCTGTATGATACATCATGCAAACATAATGTGCTACATAAAATACAAAAATATATGCATGCTAAGCACTGTAATTTCTAAACATCATGCATATACAGTGTAGTGTACATTCTCCTGCAGCACACTAACGTAATGACACAAATGCATTACTGTAAAAGTGGATATTTTCGCGTTTCGCGTGTTTTTTATTCCGCGGAATCAAGACATCAACTACTGGAGCATATGGCAAGCAAAAATATTGTGTGCTTTTATTTTCGCTCTAGTTTCGGGTTGCACGAAATGCGCAAAAATTTCAACACCGCGAAAATTTCCACTTTTACAGTATTAAAAAAACAAAGACATAATCCAAAAATAGGTGCATAAAATACACATATTTACCTGTATCATAGAATTTCCTTTGATTTGGGAGATGAAGACATCTCCCTCTTGTTTCTATGACGACAGAGCGTCTTTTGTGCAGTAAACATGTTGCCTTGGCAACAAGATTTGAATATGGACCATCGGAGCATCTTAACCAACTTCTGTGAACCCATTCTATTTTTGTTCATGACCAAAACAGCATTTTGCAAATAAAGGTTGGCACAAGTTTAAGCAGCTACCTTTATGAATCCTCCTAGTACCACAGTGTATAGCTTTAAATGTCATCTGTTTTGCGTAGATAGAGCAGCGGCATCATGATTCTGTGTCCTACAACATCACAATAAAATGAAACACACACACACATATAACACATAAAATAAAAATTGTCTATTTTTCTTTACATACAACCACCAGAATGAACCAGCTGAGTTGGCACACAATTTGCAAACCCTGCCGTGGTATGCTGTTAATGGGCAGTATGCATAAAAAGTAGCGACTGCTTGCAAGCAGTTGCTTCAAGCACAAATACAAGCTTGTAGTCAAGCAAAAGGTCAAGCTCAAGCAATTGCTTAAAAATCCACAGGCATATGTTTTTTGCTTGTGCTCAAACCATTTCCTTGTCTTCACCAGGCAAATTGCTTGCGGTTTTAACAAAAGCGATATCACACTTGTGTGAACACTGTTCGTCGTAGAACAAAGGTGGGTTTCGTATGAGGTAATATCAAAAGGTTCAGTATGTGCGTGCAAAAAGCATCTTCCTCACATGGCAGTAAAAATCTTAGAACAAAATGAACACTTACATAACTTAATAGGTCCATACACTCACATAAACATAATAACATCAAAATACAACACAAACACACACACACACACACACACACACACACACAACACATGGACATGAACACACACCACATAGACTGGTACAGTGGACTTGGTCAAACCCTATCACTTCCCTTACTGTTGCCTGGTTGTCGGAAGGAGAGTGGAGTGGAATGGTGTGGAGTGTGGTCTCCACGCTCCCCACTTGTATTAGACATCTTCCCCGTATAACTTCACACTCACATAGGTAATCTTTGTGCTAACCACTGAGCATTCTCCAGGGGCGGATCCAGGAATTCCGTAAAGAGGGGGCGCTTTTACAAAATTAAAGGGGGTGCACGCACCCCTCCCCCCATATTTTTCTTTTGATTTCTTTTGTGTTAACGAAAACTGAAGGGGGCGCGCTCCCAGTGCGCTCCCCCTTGGATCCGCCACCGTCCTCCTTGTTGAAACAAAATAGTTGAGAATGGACATTGTGCGTGTTATGTAGTTAACGGTAATCACCTCCCTGAGGATAATAATGATGACAATCCTAGTGGTAATACAGTATTAACAGTATGATGGTATAATTCATTTCAAATAGCAAATCATTACGTCGTCATAATAATTGTGGTCATTATCATTATCACCATGCCCACAAGCATCATCATTCTATCACTGCCACTTTCTATCATCATTGAATGTTTCCAGTAAATCTCTGGAGCAATTTCTTCTCAGTTTATTCTACCCTGCCACAACTTCGGCTTTTCTCAATATGAACATGCACATCATACTAACGCGCAAGCAATGCACATTCAGCATGAGCTCAAGCTGGTTTGACAGAGCGTGAAAAAATGTATGCAATTGCTTAACAAGAATTAGCAAAAGGTCCATTATACATGTATGTTTTTTAATAAGCAACTACTTCATTTCTAAGCAATTGCTCATTTGTAGACATATAATTCAAGTAAAGGGCTAGGACAACCATTGCTACTTTTTATGCATACTGCCCAATAACCATGATAGAAAGGCAAGAATCTATAGGTCAAATTTCCAGGGGGCCTCCTAACAGTAAGTACCGACCAACAGCTCTTACCATCAAGGTCTCGGAAGGATTATTGCTCTATGTTGCTCTACAAAAACATACATATACATAAATTAAAGTAAATTGAAGGAAATTGAAAACAATGAAAACAATTTCTTTGGTGATGGGCTCTAAAAGAAAAGAAAAATATGACATCGTACTGCCAATCAAACTATACAGATTATCACAACATTTGTCAACAAGGAGGTTGGAATGCTTTTCCACTTCAACTGCTCTATTGGCACAATTCTTAACCCGTTCAGGATGGACTGATTTTGCTATGGCACATATTTCCCATAGACACCTGCCCAAGTATTCTTCGGACTCGTCTTCAACAGGTTAAAAATGGAAGTGAAACTGACTCTTTAAGCATTTTAACTTGAAAAGTCTCTCCATAGATTTAAGAAGTTCACATCACAACATTTTCTGAGGTATGTGAGGTAGGGAGTGTTTTTTTTTTTATCGCTAAAGGGTCAAAACAACAACAACAAATCAAACTTGAATATGGGCACACACTACCGCATTGCTTGTAAATTTTCAAGAGCAGCAAAGTTAAAGTCACATTTTGACTGTCACAAAAGTGTCATGATAAAATACGAGACAAGTAATTAGAGACTTAAAACAAGCCAAAGCATCACAAAGTACAATGCATATTTGACTGTTTTTGACCGGACAATTGGTATCCAGGACATTGTTAGCTCTGGATGTTTACGCTTTATATCTATAACAGAAATCCAATACACATACTGTATACACTGTTATTTTCGCGTACAGATATTTTCGCAAATGAGATCACACATTTTCGCGAGATATTGTTTTCGCGAATTGACACTGACGCTAATTCAAATGTACTATTACTCTAGCGTCTGCCGACATTTTTGCATGTTGTTAAATTCGCGATCCAGCTGTGATTCGTGAAATTTGTGAAAATTAAACACTAGTAAAAACAACAGCTTATACAGTAACTCGATCTGTCTTGTGGTTCTAAAACACGAAAGCTTTACATGCAGTTCATGGAGGGGTCACTCGCTTAGCCCCCTGCATTACTCTGAAGAATTGACATCATTTATGTTTTCTTTTCTTTTTTTTAACGCCTCTATGGGCAATACATCTGTCATGGTAACAAAATTATTCTACATGGATGACTGACATCTCGTCAATCCTTGAGAGCAAGAAGGCACGATATCCTGTCTGTGCAATCTAAGGTCGAATGAAGAATGGGGTGTATGTTCCCGGCTCTGGTTCTGGACACTGTGTGGAGAAACAGAAGGGGATATAAAAGGGGGGGTAGGAAAGAGAAAGAAAGAAAGCAGCATTAATGCTCCTTGGTCACACAAGTCAAGATATTTTCCTGTAGGGGTTTTGATGGTAAACACTGACAGACATGGAGTACTGTAAACACACAAATTTTCACGCATTTCGCGCTACTTTTGGCTAGCGCGAATTCTTAAACCTGCGAAAATATCTTCACAGTTTTCTCTGCACATTTTGAATGGGTCGACGCTTGTGTAGAAAATCAGAATGCTCACCCTTCTCGTGAACTGGTCTACACATGCCAGCCGAATCCTCTCGGATGCTGCCGGTGTGTGGAGGGTGAAAGGGCCATGGACGCCCTCAACCGTCCTGGCCGATGTTATGGCATCCTTGATGGCGAAGAAGACACAGGCTCCAAGGAAGAGGGGCGGCTCACCGACGGCCTGTTGAAGGAGGAGCAGATGCAAAGTGACAAATCAAATGTCAATACAGTGGGCTCCTGTTATAACGAAGTCCTCGGGACAGGCAGTTTTCTTTCGTTATATCGAAGTTTTGCAATAACTGAACAAATATAGAATAAAAAACATAGAGTGGATAATGTTGTGGCCTGAATTTTTACTTCATTGTATCCAGAATTTGATAATATCTGTGTTCCGGATTACAGGAGTGCACAGTACTGGTATCCTGTGGTACAGTACTACTGGTTGCTTCAAACACAGCGGCATAGACTTGGAAACTACCAAAGTAAACTGTCAGTATAGAGAAGTGAAAAAAAAATAGTTTTCAGCATCATCTCGCATGGCAGATAAATAACAGTATGTGTATGTAGATCTGTTCTCTGTATGTGTTCTTTTTGGAAGTCGCTCCATGGATAATACTCTAAACCACTCAAGAGAACTTTTACATAAAGTATTGTGCAGTAGATGATCCTAATAAATCCTTCAAACTAAATTACCACCTTTAAAGAGTCACAATCTCGGCATATATATCTACATGATGAATTGGAATCCAACTGTCACTGGAAAAGAAGCAAGAGTTTACCAAAAGTAATCATATGTAATTGATGCTTAGCATAACCTTCTAATGACATTTCTTAGAATGAAAGCAGGGCTCACCTTAGATGAGCAGATGGTGTTGTGGTTGGGAGCGTTCTTGAGAAGGGTAACATTGAACTCAGCGGGGATGTCTCCAAACCCAGGAATCTTGTAGAAGCCAGGCCCCCTGGTCAGTAAGAAGCCCTTGGGGGTCCACCGATGGTCTTCCAGGCAAGACAGGCCATAACCCTGGGTGTAGGCTCCCTCAATCTGGGATTGAAGGGGGGATAACAAAAAAATAGCGCAATTAAGAGTTGTGATACAACATTTCCTTCCTGTTTCTACTTGTGAAAAAAAAAAACCCAAACAAACAATGGCATAGTGCAATTGCAATCCTGCCATTCCAATAGGATTGATCGTAGAATAAATGAACTTGTTAAATAGTCATAACTATTTCAAGCATAGTAATTGGTCAAAACGTGTCACATGGCATTCAACTTTTTTCGCGCACAAAATAAGTGATATACCACTCTTGTGATATCATGATCCAACACGTACAATGTGCGGAAATAAAACATTTTGTTCTCAATCGGATATTTGTAAGGGTGAATAAGTCTAACTTTGGACCTAAATCGCAAGCAAAAAAAAAAAAAAAAAAAGGCTAATAGTAAGTCGTTTCATGTCCCCAAGATGGATAGTAACAACACCACGAAGACCTATGGAAAGCCTGACCGACCCATCTGATCTTGATGCATTTTTTTGGCAAATTTATGCCGGTAATCGAAAGGAGGATGAGACAAATTGTAAGAAAAGAACTACCAGTATGCGGACTCTAAAATACGGAGTTCATCATCATTATTTGGACGAGTCCGCCTGGATATCACAGACAAGGTGAAATTTCCTCAATGGAATCGCACATTTAAGGCCAGATTGGTGAATTTGACAAAAAAAAAAAAAAAGAAGGGTCATGTTCAACATGAGCCCGTAATCAGCAAAACAGACATGAAATTACATGTTATGCAGAACTCTGAGAAACTGGACAGGACAACACCATACAGGTTGGAAAATAAGGTTTCCTAGAAATCATGACCTATTTTTGTAACCACAGAAGGAAAAACATTCATGGGATGAAACCGGACGATTTCACGATTGAGACAGATGTTGACACTGGCCTTACTTTCATGAAAAAGAAAGACTGCCTTACAAAAAAAAAAAAAAATAACAAGAGAGGATCAAGATGAGGAGTCAAACACTGGCAGGATGTATGCGATTCTGGACAGTAATTCATGCCCTATAATGGCATTTCAGACTTACACGTATGTCAGTAAATAAACCCCAAATGCCCCTGGCTCTGGCAAAGGCCCAAACCAAAAGCTTCCACGAATGGTTCTTCTTGGTATTTCAAAAGCCCACTTGGAGTCAACACCATCGGAAACAAGCTCAAGTTGATATCTCGTATTGCTGGATGCAGCCAAGTCTATACAAATCACTCGATTCGTGCAACAACTGTAAATGCATTGGATAGTGCGGAGTTCCAGGCTAGAGACATCATGAGTATAAGTGGTCACAAGAGTGAAACAAGCCTAAAACACTATAGCCACACAAGCAACACAAGAAGAAGGGAAATGAGAGGGATCCTCGCCCAACAGCTCTACTGTGAAGGCATGACCACAACCACTTCTACCACAAGTTCTACATCTACTTATGAAAGGAAGACCAGATCTTTGACAATGAGTAGCACTGAGACCAGTTGCGAGACAGTCAAGAAACTGTGGCTTACGGCAACAAAGTATTACAATCAGTTCATCGCAAATTCACCACCAACAAAGCATCCACAAGCATTACCATTTCCATGCTGGATGCAACGTTTACATCTACAATTAACTTTCACCATCACTTTCAAATGTAACTATGTTGAAACTCCATGACTGTAAATGCCTTTTTGTGTTCGAAATTGGAGCGTTTCATATTCACATGCTTGTAACTGTGTTTGGAGTTGAACTACATTGTACATCTAGATCTAACTGGATGTGTTCAGGGTTTATATGGATTTATGCTTGAGTTTGCAGTGAAATCATGAAATGTGGAATCCCATGGACCTTTTGGTATTAAAGTAAGAAAAGCTTATTTGTCATTTAGGATATGGGGTTGTATTCTACTCACTTATCTTAGACTTTGCTGTCTGTTTCTCAATATATGCACTAAATTTCACTAAAAATGAAATCATCTATTCAAAGTTTGTCTATCATTCATCATGCATTTGATCGAATGTTAGACTGCCATTTTTTTTTATTTGTTATTTATCAAAACTGGATGTGATGTTATTTTATTCTAAAAAAAGCACACATATCCCATTGTGCTGCAATGTAAGTGCAAGAAACTCACTAGCACTGCATTTACACTACCACACGGCGTGCCGGGCGCTATGTCTGTAATGTTTAAAAAATATCAAGGCTTTTACTAAGTGTAGATTAATGTAGCTAGGTTAAGTGAAATGCTAGCATTTCCACAAGCATAATCTAATTGTAATCTGCAGAGGGACGTGACACATAATTATGTTCTGCACATTCTCCCTCCAACTCAAATAAATTACATTTTTGGGGTAACTCACAGTCCACAAATTTGCATGTTTCTTATACCATTGCTCATTTACTCAAAACTTGTTGATTCACTACATAAACTCTGTCCAAAGCTATACAATGGCAAACTTCCTCGGGCAGAATCAACAAATGATAAGAATACATTGACCCTTTTAGTGAAAAAAAAAGAACACAAAAGAGAAAAGAGGAAGTCATTTCAGAACAGCTTTTGGTACATCTGACAACATCTGAGATGTTGAACTCTCACCTGGCCAATGTCGATGGCTGGATTGATGCTGTTGCCAACGTCCATCACGATGTCAGTGCGTAGACACCGGTGGTCGCCTGTCAGGCAGTCGATCTCCACCTCGGACACCCCAACCCCGTAGCTAAAGTAGTGGAAGAGCTTGCCCTGATTTGTGGCCCAGCTGTAATTCAGGTCGGGTGTCCTTTAGGGGGTGCATAGCAGAGAGAACAAAAATTCATATATCTTGGCTTCTAAATGCCATTATCAAAGGGACTGTACAGTACTGGTTGAGGTGGAGATTCACGTTTTGAACATTCCGAAGTGAGATAATGAGAAACCTCTAATGAAATATGAAAGAGCATGCAATTCTAAGAAGGATTCAACGTTTATTTGATGAAAATTGGTTTTCAAATATCTGAGATAGCCAAAAAAGTGAAAATAATAAAAGGCTACAGGCCACGCCTTTTATTAGGATTACCTTGTTTCAACTTGTTTTTGGATATCTCAGCCATTTCAAAACCGATTTTCCATCAAATAAACTTTTGATGCCCCTTAGAATTGCATGCTCTTTGACATCTGAGAGTGGTTTCTGAATATCTCGCAAAAAGTTAAAAGCTAAATCCTCACCTCAAAGAGAACTGTACACACCCTTTAAAGTCAAAACATAGTTCTCACAAGGGGTCAAAGTTCAACTTCCACCACTTGGAATCTGCTTGTAAAACAACATAAAGGTCTACCAAGATACTAAAGCACCCTCCCCACTCAAGTAGTAGGTAGGTAGAACATTACATGCTGACCGACAGAGTCCTAGCAATTTCATGATGCATGTGATTCACTCAAGCACAGAAAATCGGTAGATATTGTTGTGGCCTGATATGTTGATTATAAAAAAAATTATGTAGCAACCACGGTCAGGTATGCTCTGAGACTGCAGTAATTGCGGCAAAGTTTTGTTTTTTGTTTTTTGTTTTGGCGAATATTTTGCATTTTCATCATTACTCAACTAAAATTGTGTCATTACAGTATCATTTCATATATTACTTACTTGTAGAAACCTGTGGTGGAAAGGCTGACCCTATCCATGTATGCAGCATTCACCTAATGTTAAAAGAGAACACACTAAGTCGATATGCTCATAAAACATAACAGCAGTGGGGTCATAGAGAAATACAAAAGGTATTGATGCAAAGTATACTACGTGGCACTCTCTGGAGATATGGTATCTTATCAGTGTAAAACAAAAAACAAAAACAAACAAACAAACAAAACTCAAAGAGCTGTCTCATTTGATCAGTGGCTAAGATGTATCTTGCAATAATCCCCTAGGCATCAGCAGGGTCCCATTTCATAAAACTTGTTACCAGTGACAACTGCCATATGTCTATGACAAATTTACTCTCAGCCAATCAGATGCAAGGATTTGAGTAGCTTACAACAACTATCACAACTTGTCACTGATAACAAGTTATATGAAACGGGGCCCAGGTGCAATGCACTATTCTTCATTCCATTTGTTAAAGGGTCGGGCTCATTGCATTTCTTATTAAAGTGATAAAATAATATGGATGAGTAAAGCTCCGAGGGATGCATTACTCAATGTGCGGATGTAATAATCATGTTTGAATCATTGATTTCATTGGATACCCCCTAAAATGCAGCCCTTCTTAGTCCAAATATTCCCACGTATCTCACTTGCTGCCAGCCCATATGAAGTGATTGTAGATGCAATGTGAAACCAGTGTGTTTTCAGGACTTACCCACTCATTCCAGTTCCCCTTTGGGTTGGCGTGCATGAATGGCTCCAGCCGCTGCAACAGTGTCTTACAAGCGTTCTGGGAAGAGAACACACACAGTGTACACTGTCACATCAATCTACAGGGAGCCTACAGACAAAAGACTTCTACTAAAGGAACAATTCTTTTAGACACAGCTTTTTATCATTCAGCAATGTCTTTGGAAGCAAAGAAATAGGGGCAGGATTCATTCATCTTTACCAAAGTGATTTTTATGGCATAGAAAATAGCTGAACAATCTCACAAAACATCTGGCAGATATTCTTCAGCACAGGAATGTACATACATGTATGATCAAGTCATGTGGCACTTTTCTCCAATGGACACCTCACAGATAAAAGAATGACGATCGAATTCTGAATAACAACAACACAATGCTCCACCAACTTGTCTCAAGATGGCTAAGGCCCCAGGAAAGTTTCTGTTTAAAACAGTTTTTCATCAAAAATGAAAAAAAAAGAGTGGAAATATACTTTGTACTATGAACATGAATGTGCATGAATTGTGCATTGTGCGCCTCATCTGCAAATGTGAATACTTCTGTTAAAGTGTAGTCAAAACAGCTTTCATAGACTCATATGAAAACAATACACAGTACACTTTTTGTTACAAGCAAGAACAAGATGAGGTATAAAGTATTGGCTGTCTGTTTATTACCCTTTAAAGGTATACTATTTTAATCTAGCAATGGCCTTTCCAATGAAAATATGGGTCATATAGATATCAAAAATGGGAAAGTTCGGTTAAAAATTGTATCCATATTTTTTAGATGAATTTTTCATTTTCCATATTCTGACACTTTCCCCGATGCTACGCCCCGCCCCTAAAAATAGGCGATATCGGATTCTCTCGGTCATGTGACCTGTGACCTCACAACCAGAAGACTGACGCTTGATCCCAGTCGGTCATCGCGTATGTTACGTATGTTTCGAGTGTTGACACTTTCTGTTTCTTGAGTTGTTTTCGGATATTTAGCGAAAATGCCACAGCGATGTGTTGTTGCAGGATGCAGCAACACCACAAAAAATGGTGTTAGTTTGCATCAATTCCCAAATGACGAAAACGTTCGCCGAATGTGGACTGCAAAAGTTCAATTGATAGAGCAAAGTGGAGTGTGCCATCGATCGGAGAGCAGTGTGATTTGCGTGCCCATTTGATGACTTTCAAGGAAGACGATTTCGTCGAAAGTGGGAAGCATTCCCACCAGTTTGGAATAGAAAAAAAAAAAAAAAAAAAAAAAGCGAATGCTGAAGTCATCTGCGGTACCAAACATCCAGCTTGGAGCTGGACCTAGATTATCTGAGGAAAAAAACACCCAGGAGAGCAGCTGTGTAAAGCGAGAACGAATACGAATATGGGTAAGTTAGCCAGGCCAGGCCGTGCCCGTGCAGTGTCGATACGGGAACTACCACTAGTACAAAGTGTACGTGTATAATCTCTTATGTCACTGATCGCGGAGGCTGAGTGATTTACTACCGGTACGATCGTGATTGTACTGTATACAAATGTATTCGCTATTACTTAGCTCAACTATTCATTTGTGAAAATGACTCTTCATTTAGTTATGTCAGCTTTGTCAAGAACTCCAGCGGTGTTATTGGAGAGCCGAACCATACAACCCGAACGCTTCGCGTTCAGGTCGGTGCGGCTATTACCGTATGACTATGAGCAGACTTGACTGGGGATGCATGAAGGCGAGGGACGCGACTGCCGGCGCGGCCCCGCGCGCAGAGCTCTTGCATTCGCTTGCGCTCCTCCGTGCTACTAGCCTCATACAGTAGTCGGCTCAGGGCCTGCTATCTTCCCCTCTCACGTTGAATCCTGCTTTTTGTGTGAAGGTTGCAATTTGAATGGACTATGAATCAAAGCTTGAATTTTGCTCTGGTATTGAATTGTAATAACCTGTTCACCACTTGAATGGTTTAGTAGAGATGTCTGCAGTTACTTGTAATGTTACTAATTTTGCCAGAATGTCCAAAATGCGAGGGTGTGGAATAATTTTGCATGCAACCGTACTTTCATAGACCTACTATAGTGCTAATACATGTAGGCCTACTAATATCCCACGTGTACACATTTTTACTGGGAATTATCTGCTTCATTGAAGGAATTCAATGAAGCAGGTCCGTTTCAGGCATCAGCATAAAATGTATCTTGATATTTCGCTTGGTCTAAATTCAGTGACACATGCAGGGGTGAAAGAATAGACAAAAAAAAAAAGAAAAAAAAAAGAGGGATTTTGCATGTTCTGCTTTGTATGTTTACGTATGCGGTGTGTGTTTGTATGGGTACCGTAAGTTTTTCCAAAACTAATGAACCAAAAGTGGTCATAAACATTTCAAGATTTTTAGGACAGTTGCAATAGTCACAGTGTTTACCATATGCCTCTAATACTGCACAAAACTGAACTGAAACCAGTAGGAAAGTGTAGCACTAATAAATTTTGCATTTGCGGTTACAAAGCTAGGTTACTAAGTAAATCCCGCTTCAAAAATGGGCTAAAGCTGGACTACAGTAAAAGGGATATCAGACATTTTGTGTGATACTCTTGCACTGAAGTGTGAATGCAATTCAAAGGAAACCTACAGTTGATGAATTCCCAAAATTGATTTCATACCTTAGAGCCCCAAGAATTCATTTGCTGGAGGTAGTACCATAACAACCATTTTCTCTTTGATTTGCCTCTCCAATTAATTTTTTGTTCTTGATATCCAGATACGAAAGTCGCTGAAAAGTTGGATGACATCATTTGCAGCACAACTCTTCTCAAAGATATCAAGAAGATGTCATGTGGGCAACAAACTTCCTCTCTGGAATCATTTCACAGTGTGATTGATCAGTTTGCACCCAAGATGAAGTCATGTATACAGATACCATGGCATGCTTTGCAGGCAAGTATATTTTTGTTTGTATTTTAATAGTTAATCTGTGCTCTTACCCTTCCCCTGCCCTTCCAGCACCCCCACCACCACCACAAAAAAGACAGGAAAGAAATGTACTGACTTGACTTCCCAATCTTTGTTTTACAACAAATATTTGAGTCTTCAGGTGTCTAAACAAGTCTTTCCTTATTTCAAAGACAATGTTTTAATGCACTTTACAATTTCTAGTGACACATTGTTCCTTCCTACAATGACAATGGCCTTGAGAACGAGAAGTAGAATACCTAAATTCACAAGGTAAAATCCAAGTGCCCCTCCCCATCCATTAATATACTTAGCTATGCCATTTTGTCCTTTTATTTGAATGGTTGTTCCAATGTTATGTTACTACTGAACATCATTTTTTCTACATATAACCTTGTGTCCAATGGCTGAATTTCATCACCAAGTTCTTAATATTACTGTTGCAGGCTTCACCTTGCAGCATTGCATCACAGCCCTAACAGTGACTGGCAACAAGCCACCACAGGTGAAGGAGAGCGTCATTTCATCATCATCAAGCCCAAATACAAGCCTGGATCAGCGACTGCGAAGCCCATCAAAGAACCTCCCACCTACTGTAAGTTAAAGCTTTGATAAGCAAAATAGGATGCTGTCTAGTTTTGTCGTAGTAAGCCTACTTTGTACATAGAGAAATTATACAGTATATCACTTGGTAATGGTAGTTATTACAGTGCTTCCCCGCTACAAAAAAAAATAAATAAAGAAATGCAGAAATAGGGAGAAATGTATCATTCAAAATAAAAGATATACTACATTTTAATGTAAAGAAAAACATCTGTGTGTTAATTTGTTTTATATCTTCCCCCTTTTTTTTCTCTTGTATAGCATATGCTGAGGAACTCATGACTGAAGTTTCAGAGTATGACAGTGAGGCATCTCCACATGCAAGACAGCCATCACCACCTCCACTGTCCAGTGAACACACTTACCCATCAAAAGAAGATGTCATTCAACAGCATCAGACCCAACTCAGTTCAGCCCATGAATGAAGTGAGGTCGAGTGGATAAGAGTTCTTAGGACACAAAGCTACAAAGAAAAAAAAATGCTGTCCAGTGGTAATTTATCATAGGAACAACCTTTACAATAAATAAAAGGACAAAGTGGCTTAGATAGGATATATTGATGGGTAAGGGATGGGGTGCACCATACAATTTTTTTTTCCATTTTTGTCAGCCCACTGAAGGATAAGAAACTGAGGGATTGAAATGGTTTCTATCATCTACTTGTCTGTCATAACTTGTCTCCACCATGCTCAGTTTTGTCCAAACCTTTTTGGTACATGTACATAGTTCTTAGGGACAGTGGGATTTGGATGGAGTCAAAGGTCACACAGGTCAATGACTTTTAGCCTGCTTTAAATTTTTTATTGTGCAAGTTTTTCTGTGTGCCAGTAACTGGGTGAGACATCCTCATGAGATTTGTCATTATTGGAAGTAAAAATATGTCACTAAAACCAAAAGGCATCAGTACATCAAGTTTTAGAACCAAGGAAAGAGTTGATTGGATACTTGAATTTTGCAGTACAGTCAACTTCGGATACCTCGACGTCGGATAAGCCGAATATCACTTACCTCGGGGGCAAAATGAAAGTCCCGATTGTTCCTATGGAGTTTCCGTGTATTAAAATTCGCGTAGCTCGAAGAAATAACTCGAAGTTCGGTTACCTCGAAGTGAAATCTACTGTCCCAATCTTAATTAACTTATTGTTTTTCCCAGCATGTAGCTCGAATCGAATTGCAACATCACTCAGCATCTCCGATTTTTAAGCGCGCGTGGACAGCGAAGAAGATATGTCACAAATCTTTTAACACTTGACTGTAAATATTCCCGACCAGAAACAATCGCGCGCCCAAAGAAATACCCGGTATATACACAACTGACAAGAAAAATCCCCAACACCTACCTACATTGAACATACGTACACGGTATGCACATAGCACCCTTGCCAATGGAGTGCTTACGATAGCACTACGCTCTGCCCATCATCTTCTTTTCTTTAACCACTGTGTTTTAATTCTTGATCATGATAGTCGTACCGCGCGCGTAGACTTCTAAACCGTCATGGCGCACCTGCGTAGGTGTTGGGTGTTGACAGTTATAATCATCTTTGGCATTAATCACGGTCCACTGTCCAAACATCAATCTCCTGCGTAGTGCCTTTTTTTTAACTTTTTTTTCGCCTTTCATGAAGTATGTTTCATTTATTCTTCCCCGAGAACGCATGCACTGATTTTTTTTTTTTTTTTTCAGCAATGCGATTATGAAAATATTGTGGAATATGATGTGGAAGTATAGGCCGAGCATAATAAAAAAATAGAATAGACAAGGCTCCACACTAACTTTTATCGGGCCACCAGCAGTATCACTGATTTTTATTTTTTGGTGGTCGAATTTACTCGAAATTAAAATTAGAAAATCCAATCATCTTATTTTGTGTTTTAAGATTTAGCAAATAGGCGTATAGATTATTATAAAAGTTGATGCCTAAAAATTAAGGAGGTCAAAACTTACGTTTGAAATGAAAAAGTGGGAGCATTTGCCGACATCTGTTAGCATCCGACATTTGTTTTAGCATTGTAAAGAGCCGAAAGTTACCGTTATTCATTTCTTATTGTAAAAGCAATCATCCAACATTTATTAGTCTGTTAGCACCTTACGGAGCCGAATATTACCTTTAATAATTTTTAAATGTAAAAGCAAATAACCGACATTCATTTTAGCATCTTACAGAGCTGAATGCTATCCTTATCCATTTCCAAACGTGAAAGCAAACATCCGCTATTTGTTTCAGCATCTAACTGAGTGGATTAATACCGTTAATAATTTCCAAATGTAAAAGCAACAATCTGTCATTTATTTTTGCATCGTACGAAGCAGAATATTACCGTTATTAATTTCAAACATACAACATTTATTTTATCATCGTACGGAGCCGAATTTTATTGCTGTCCACTTCCGAAAGTGAAATGAATCATCTGTCAATAATTATTATTTTATCATTGTACGGAGCCGAATGCTACTGTTTTTCATTTTTGATCGTCGAAGCTGACATCAGACGTTTATTTTACCATCAAACGTAGCTGAATATTACCGTTATTCATTTCGAAATGTAATAGCAAATATCCAATACTTTTTTAGCATCATAATTATGGGGCAGAATATTACTGCTATTCACTTTCAAACATGCCAAACGTAAAAGCAATCATTCGAGATGTATTTTAGCATCTTCCGGAGCTGAATGTTATTGCCATTTACTTTCGATCGTAAAAGCAACCATCCAGCATTTATTTTATCATCGTAAGGAGTTGAATGTTATTGTTACTCATTTCCGAACGTCAAAGCAAACATCAAACATTAATTTTACTATTGAACGCAGCTGAATGTTACTGTTATTCATTTCGAAATTTAAAAGCAAACATCAGACAGTTATTTTAGCATTGTATGGAGCAGAATGTTACTGGAACTTCCGAACATAAAAGCGATCATCTGACATTTATTTCAGCATCTTCCGGAGCCGAATGTTATTGCTATTTGCTTTCGAAAGTATAAGGAAACATCCGACACTTATCTAACCATCGTACGGAGTTGAATATTGTTTTTCATTTCCGAACGTCAAAGCAAATATTCAACATTTATTTCAGCGTCTTCCGGAGCCGAATGTTGTCCTTAATCATTTCCGAACGCAAAATCAAATATCTGACATTAGTTTTAGCACCATACGGAGCTGAGTCTTATCGTTTTTCATTTCCAAAAGTATGAGCAAACATCCGACATTTATTTTAGTATCTTACGGAGCCGATTGTTACCGCTGTTCATTTTCAAAAGTAAAGGCAAACATCCGACTTTTTTGGTGGCGCGATAGGGCCATCAAAATCTTTATTTCTGAAATTCTGATTTCAATTCCGATTTTCATTCAATTCATTCATATAAAATATCGATTCAATTCCAATCTTGACAAGCATGCAAACAATCGGTAGGCACTATAACAGATACCATGTTGAACATCGATAAACGTCGGATAAGTCGAAGAAAATTCGACGTACGTACGCGTACCTCGAATTTCGCGTACCTCGAATTTCACGTACCTCGAACCATTTTCTTCAGTCCCGACGAATTCGAGGTATCCGAAGTTGACTGTATATGTTGTAAAACAAATAAGCATTGTGTACATTTATGATGGAGGACTTACATGTATGTCAAAATATGTTTTTATTTATTTCATTTTATTTATTTACTTATCAATTTATTATTTGTTGTATTTTTGTTGTATTTTTCTTTTATGGGGGGAGGGGGGTGTTAAATACAATGTACCTTCAATAAAGTTACCCCATAAAGGGTCTCCAGAAAGACCCATGGGATGTTTTATTGCACCAAGCATTCTTGAAAGAAGAAAAATACAACGTAGGTGTCACAGAAGTATTTTGACAGTCTGGTTGTTAAGTATTGTTAGTAAGTACATGCATCACCACTTTTTGTATGCCTGATGGTATGGCCTGTATTGTCTGTCCATTAGCAAAATGTTGTGAAGATAACGCATTTATTGTTCGGTAAAATTCATGCATTCTTGCATAGATGGATCATATTGAAGTGTAGTTGTGTGTAAAGGCGAGATAACTTAGGTAGGTCAAAGGTCATGGATGTGGTATGCCTGAAAATACACATTTCTCAAGATAACCAAGTATTGTTCAAGATACAATTACAATACAATACAATACAAAATACACAACACTCGTTGAATTAGCAACTGTAAGAGAGAGCTTTTTAGTTTCATCCATGTTTTAGATTTGAAGTACGATTCAGCTCGTACAGTGGAACCCTGTTATAACAAGTATTGAGGGACTATGAAAATTAGAATTACCTTGTTTTATGAACTATCTCATTATAATACCTGGGTAGAAAAATAAATGTAAAAAGTTTGCTCTAATTTCTGTTGATATTTTAGCCATTCAAAAACTCATATTTGAACATTTGGTTAAATGTTCCTCACTAAAACGGTATTTGTATCCAGTATCATAAAACATTTCTACATGTATGTTGGTTGAATGTTGATACCTTTGAATCATCTCATAGAAGAATTCAAGCTTACTTCATCCATTGTGAGATGAATAAATGTAGAAGTACTACACAGCATTACATGGAAGGTGTTCTCTTGATAATTTTAGCCAAATTCTACACAAGTTGTTTGTGTATATGTGTGTGTGAGGGTGTGTGTGTGTGTTGTGTGTATGTGTGTGTGTGTTCTGAATTAGTAAGAAAATCGCTATTTGGGTATTTTCATAATTACGGGGTCTAATTTATAAAATTGGAGTCTGTTACATCTGACAACCGCATGTTTTTGTTGCTTAGAGTACAGATACAGAGAGCTGAGAAAGATTGTAAAAGGATTCTGTAAATGATATTACATCCTCATGTTTAGAATCACTTTGAAATCTCTCTGTACTATTTGCATCTGTACTCGGCACCACAGAAACATGTGGGTGTCAAATGAATCAGGGCAAGAAACATTTCAAGGGAAGGAGATGGGTTGCTATGTAAAACAACAAAAAAAAATTGTCACTCAAGAATACTTGTCACTGCATTGCATCACTTACATTTATTGTTTGATCATATCTAAATGTGTAACATGTGAGAAAGCCATTACATAACTATAAATAATGCTCCACAAATCTACATTTCATGGTCAGCAACTTTCACCTCATTTTGAAAGAGCAGGGAACATACCGACACTGGGGAAAAAAGTACAATGTACAAGCATTTCATGAGAACACAAAACTTGTCATTTCCCCACTTCAAAATGTCATAGGAAAATAGGAAATGGATATGAATAGAAACAAGCTACATTAGTGGCAAAAATATGATTTACAGCTTCATGACCTATCACTCTCATTAGGCATTTCCCTTCTCTATTTACAATTTATGCACGTTCAGTCTACCGGTGTATGCTCTGCTTCAGTAGCATAAACATACTAGTATTGAATTATGATTACAACAGATTAGGACAAGATAAATACTATGTATAATAACCACATGCAGGAGATGTAAATCAAAGCTACAAGAAAAGAAACAAATGCGGCACTATATTTGAACACATTAAAATTTGTATCACTGCAATACTCTCAAACTCAATAGTTTGTTCTAAAGATAGATAGTAAGATACTAAGTAAAACAGAATACATGACAAGCATCCAGAGTCTTGTAGAAATGGTTTCTGAACTTGACTTCTGGATTCTACTCAGAGGTGTAGCCATGGGTAATACAGTGCAACATACAAGAAATAATCCCAATCCCAGTCCCTCAAATGTCACACTTGAAGATCCAAGAAACAAATTTTATATGTCCTCGAATCCCCTGTACACCTCGGATGGATAAGAGTAGGGGATGGTTGTGACGGCACATGAAGGAAGGCGAACACGAACCCTCCTGCCCAGAAAACCCCAACACCACTGAGCCAGCTGGCTGTATGCAATGTGCCTTGATCGCCTGCAAAAAAAAAAAAAAAAGAGAGGAAATACAAGAAAGACAAGGGGGTTAGCAAGCATGTTAATACACTTGCATATTATGTCAATAAGCCGATTCGCAATCTCGGCGCGCATTGCATTGTGGGTTTATGTCAAAGGTCATTGGAGATAAACAAACTTATAATAATCGTAGTCTGCACTTGAATCGTACGTGTGTACAGTGACGATTAGAATTCAGAAATGAGTATTTAACTATTTATCGAAAATGGAGGCAAATGGGACGGAAAATGAACGTCAGCTAACCTTGGAAGAAATCAAATTTTGGAAAGTGGACGCTTTAAAGGATTTTCTTCGCATAAGAGGACTAAAAACGACGGGTTTGAAAGCGGAGCTGCAAGCGTTAGTCTACAGCGCAGTGCGATTTGGATACAGTGTGAAACCAAGCGAAGTTGAAGAAGAACGATCGCGGTCAAAACAGTATGCAGAATTGTTGTTCATAAACGGAAAACAAATTCCAGATCCTTTGGCGGACCTGAAAGATGACTGGTTGCCAGAAAAAGAAGGAGTGAAGTTTTGGCCACCCGTTAGTTATTTTGAAATAGCCGAGTGGTTGTTAAGCGAGGCGCCCTGCCCCAGTGAAGCAAGTAAGATGGAACGGAAATCGCGTGGTACTAGACCAAAAACGTTGCAAGAAAGATTACTCTCAGACTACAAAGAGGGAAAGGCCTTCTCTTACTTCAACAGCAAGTGGCTCCACGAAATATTCTACCACCCAATTTCAGCGGAAAGTGAAGTTTCTGTGTTGAAAGCACAATGTACTCCCTCATTGGCAGTAAAAAACATACCTCACAGCGTGTGGGTTGCCATTGACAAGTCCTCCGGAAAAATCTACAGTGCCTACTGTAGTTGCTTTGCTGGGTAAGAATCACACAAATCATGCAATGATGTTGTTGCCAGATAAACTTGCATTTAGACTCTAGTAAATTGCTGAATAATAGTTAATACGAAGGTAGACTATATTGTTTGGGACTAGGTGACTTAGGTCTAGATGTATGTGCCGTACAAATGGGCATCTAAATGAACCGTTTGCTTTAAAAACCCAAAATACTTACCTTGTCTCTTCTTGCGTCCAGTTGTGGAAAATTTAGGTTTTGATGAGCGCACTGTATTTTTTTCTCCTATCCAATTGAATTAGCAACTTACACACACTCCTGCAAACACCATGTAACTCTATGGCCAACACAAATTTCAGCACTGCCCTCTATCTGACAGATTGATTTATTTAATTTGGGAGGGGGGGGGGGGGGTCCGCCAGTGCTAATCCCTCTAGAGTCGAGATCTACTGTAGTATATTTTAATAAAATATGAACAAGATCAGTGATCAGCATGATGTGAAGCACATCATCAAGATATAGAGTCTACATGATGTAACATGGATCCAATTGAAGGAGTGGGATGAAAAAAAGGATATTTTATCATCTAGGGTGTACAGGACAATATTTTCCACAAGTTCGATAATGTTTATTTCTGTCTCCAACTATAGAAACTGCATGACACGTAAATTTGCACAGCTCATACCAATGGCTCCCCGACTGGGTAAGAGTAGGATGATACCTCCGTTTTTAAGTTTAAAACTACTATTATATTGTTGTCTATATGTTAATTACATTATAATTTGTATTCTACTTTCTACAGTCTGGGATCTTCATGCAACCATGTTGCTGCACTGGTTTTCAAGTTGGATCATGCCTTCATGACTGGAGTGTCGCAAAATCGACATCTACCATGCACATCGAAAGTCTGCAGTTGGAATGTGTACAGTGGGGGTGCAGCTGCAGTTCTTCATGGCAAGCCAGTGTGTGAGATGCAGTGGGTGAAACCAAGCTATGGAAACAAAAGTAAGCATACTTTACTTCCTATTTTCAATACCCCCCCCCCCTTTTTTTTCTTTTTTTTTTAAATCATTATATTAATTCATCCATGGATTATGAGTAATGGTTAGGAGGGATGGAATATTTCCCGATCAGAATCTTATTTCCCACCTAATTGTCCGGGAAATATAAATTTCTCCCATTGACTTTCTATTGTTTGGACAGGGTTCGGGAAATATGACCAAAAGTGGAAAATATGCCAGTGCCTGATGCCTGATGGTTAGCATGATCAAGAATTGATTTAGACCCCAAATTTATGAT
The DNA here is from genome assembly GCF_964275005.1 of Diadema setosum. Lineage (NCBI taxonomy): Eukaryota > Metazoa > Echinodermata > Echinoidea > Diadematoida > Diadematidae > Diadema > Diadema setosum. The sequence goes on from NC_092685.1 coordinate 23,645,650, forward strand.
AAAGGAGAGGAGTAATAGAAGGTAACTTTTTTGTTTAGAATTGAATTATCTTTCTCCCTCGATAAATAGGCCAATATTTTGTTATTGTACATGTATATTAAAGGCATAGTTTAACAGTTTCTAGATTTAAAAAATCTGAGCTGCATGGTCCTACATGCTATCAGAGTATGTGATGGGGTGTAAAAATGCACCTGTGAAAAAATTAGGCTTCAATGTTATTATTTAGTGCTTCAAAAGAGTGAAAACCTAAAAGATCACCCCATAGACTACAGTACTGGAGTTATTATAGCTAGCGATAATAACTACAACTTTCATAGATATCTTGATAATGACTGGTTTTCTTTCATTATGTTTGCATTCTTGGCTGTTTTTTCATCCATCTGAACATGATAAGAGAGGTCAGGCTACACAGTTTTAGAATTTTTTAAATCGATCAGTTACGATGTTAAACAGTGGCTTTAAGCCGTGTGTTTTATCAAAAGAATTGGAAAACAAAAAACTACAATAAAGTATGAATCTAGGATGTAAATTTTTACTACTTGTTTAATAACTTCTGATATTTAATGAACTTTAAAAAAAGTATATTTAGGTTGAAAGGCCTCTGAAGGAAATTATCAATTATTATTTATTATGTATTTTGGGGTTCAATGTTGATTCCATTTTTTTTCCTCTAATACAGGGAAACGCAAACAGCCAGTCAACACAGCAGTAAAGAGGTTATTCAACCCAATGGGAAGCAAGGCAATACCACCAGCAAGACAACTTGCGAATGCCATGTACCCAACTTGTGAGAGATCAACAGTATTTAAGTATTTACAGGATGAAGAAAGCCACAATGTGTCACCATCTGTGAACTACTCTCCTGAAGTAGACTTCAATCTGGGACAAGAGGTAGAAGTTGAAACAAAGAATTCAGTCGATCCCGACTGTCTGACAACTTTAGGTGGCAGGTATGAGACTGTAGAGTCGTTCCTGAATGGTTTGCCTACGTATACACAGGAGGAAGTTAATGTCGTGGAAGAACATACAAGAGGCCAAGCAGAAAATATACAGTGGGCAAAATTTCGTGCAGGAATGATAACAGCATCTAACTTGAAATCAGCCATTACAAGGCAAGCTACACTCGATGATCCATGTTCTTCCAAAAGTCAGGACACAAAACCTATCATAGACAGACTGATGGGTCGTTCTACTATTGATCGAAATTTACCGAATCTGAAGTATGGACGGATAATGGAGCCAATCGCAAGGAATGCATATGAAACAATCCAAAAAGAAAATGGCCACCAAAGTGTACAGGTAAAGGAGTGTGGTCTATTCGTCCATCCAATCAAGGTGTTTCTTGGAGCTTCACCTGATGGATTGGTTTCTTGTAAGTGCTGTGATGAGCCTGGAGTCCTAGAGATAAAGTGTCCTCGGACCATTGCCTTTGAGGAACCAACAGCTGAGAATCTCGACTATCTCACCATGGTAGATGGAGAAACAAAACTGAAAAACAATCACCAGTACTATTATCAAGTTCAGTGCCAAATGGGGATCACTGGACGCACGTGGTGTGACTTCTTTGTATACACCCAATCAGGATTCCATCTAGAGCGCATTTTTTTTAATAGAGAAATGTGGAACAAAGCGATGGATGTGGCCGAGAAATTCTTCTGCCAACACATTGCCCCTGAACTTGTCAGTAAAAGCCATGAACCGTAGCATAGTGTGTGCAGCAACTGTATTGAATATTGACAGTACTATGAATGGAATATAACTTAAAATATCTAGAAAATATTTATCATTCACACTACCTTTTACCCCTTAACTCTTTATGCGTTACTTTAAGATTACTTAAAGAGTGATATCCAAGAAAATGAACTTAAATACTTTTCTGAGCACATTAACCCTCTCAGTACCAGACCTTGCAAACTCCATTGACTTTATACTAGACATCTACATGCCTATGGTCATGAGAGGGTTAATAGTGCATTGAATTGGTCCCCCAACAGACCCAGCACCTTGGGAGAAAGGTATTGATTTTTTCGATTGTTCATTCCCAGAACAATGAGCAGTACTTCCTGCCTTTGAATTTCATGACAATTGTGCAAAATTGCGAACGTAACGCATAAAGGGTTAATGGCAGACAGAGACATTTGCAGCCTAAAATGTGAGATTTCTTCGGTTATTTATGTCTTTCACATAAAGCAGTTATCAATCTAGAACCTTGAATTAGTACTTTGTAATATTTTGTCTAAGCTAGTTCAAGGGGACATGACAAAGTCTCATCATTTTAAATTTTATCTGGTTAAAATGTATATTGCGATATCAGGCGACACTAGTTGATTAGTTTTCATACTTTACAAATACTGTATTGTATTAAAGGTATGATTCTAAGATTTCACACACATTTTGAGAAGAGTTAACATTTATTCATGCAAAGTTTTGTGACTTTTCAAGGTGTATGAACATATCAGGTTTTAGGCTGCAAATGTCTCTATCTTTAAGATATTTTTGCTAGTATCATTAATTTTCTGATTTTATTCATAGATGAAATAAAAAGATACGTGAACTTGAAATATCGAGGTAATTTTATTGGTCGTAAGCATATTGTGAGTTTGCACTGTTCAAGGAAACAAAAATCGTCATTGCTATACCTGCTACTACATGTACATGTACTTACATACATGTACATCACTGGGAAATACCTGTGCCTTGCCTAAATGACTGCATACAGATTCACACTCTTTTCTCATAGATTATTAATATCAAAATGCAATTATGCTTGCCATTTTTTATGCTTCAAGAGTTATTCACAATGACCCTGATGAGAACGATGTATTTGCTTTAATATGGAATTTAATAGACGCTAGTCTGAGATATGGAATTTAAGAGATGCTACTCCGAATCTTCACACAACTCGAATAATCGTATAAGTCAAAGAAAAATTCTGGTTCAGATAGGTGTAAACCAGTATTGATTTTATTGTGTAAAGCAACATTTGTGAAAGGATTTTTTTCTTGTTCATTTGTATTCAATTTCAGCGAGGTTGACTGCACGTATTCGTGTACTGTTCTACCTCTCCCCCCCCCCCACCTCCCCCTTTTCTCACTTTTTTTTAGTGCTCTCTCAATCTCTCTCATGCATTCTTCACCCTCTCAACCCTTTCACTCTATTACTGCAGGCAGCTACTTATGACTTTAAAAGATAACTTGTGTAAGTACAGCACATAAGAATTTGAAGACTCAAATACAGGTGCATATTCATTACATGCATCTTTCTCTTTTAATGACATGGCCATAAAAAAAAAAACATCTTTCAAATAGTTCTTTACATTCAAATTCATCATTCATGTAACCATTTTTAAAGGGAATTACTCAAAATGTGCAAGCACAAGTGATGGTGGGATAAACGTGACAAAACAAGTAGACTGGGAAAATCATGAGTGATCTATGAGGTTACATGTACATGTAATTTCTCTGCATTCTTGATAGCTGTTTCAATACAATGTCAGTATTACACCTACATGTACATGTAGGTAAATGTACGTGTATTCTTCATTCTTAATTTATTTCCATCCAGTATCAGTACTAGACCTGTGTGCTCCCTAGATATAATTAAAGCAACAAACTTTAATGTACAAGACTAGTAGCCTGTAACAAATTTTAAAGCCTTTAAAATGATGGTAAAGGTTATCAGGTTTTTCATCAAATTGTAACTAAAGCCCACCGCATACTATTGCCAAGATTCACCGGTCTTAAGACCAGAAGTGTGACGTCACAACCTTGTCAGTCTCCAGTCTTAAGACTCGGTCTTAAGACCAGTCTTAAGGATTTGACATGTCAAATTTTTTAAGACTGGCCATTGACCCACTGTGCAGAAAATGTATGCAATTTCATGGTTACTTCATGGCTGAAGACCATCGTGTAGTGTGCAGCGGGCATTAAGGTTATGTGTTTTACTAAATTTTATCGGGTGTACTTATGTATACAGAAAAAGATCTACCTCCTCAATGTCTGAGCTTCAATGCATTGAAGACTGGCTCACTTCTAATAAAACAAAACACCTGAACATGTAACTGAATTACATTTTGTTTCATTTGTATAAATTTCTGTACAGACTCTCAGTAGTCATGGAATCACAAGATACATACATGTATTACCAAGTGTGGACCTAGAGCCAAAGATTATAATCATTATACTGACATATAATGTACAATTAAGCCCCCCTCTTTCCCGTAGAACCGCGCCTGAATATTACAATAATTTTCAAACAAGTGTTCAGCATTACTCCCACGTGCCGAAGATTGTGACTTGGCCTTGAACCAGAACAGCCTGGTGGGTAAGTTCCTGCCCTGCATGCAGTAGATGGCAGGTTTGAATCCCACTTCCAGTTTTTTTTTTGTGACTTGGTGACTTGCGATATTCATTATAGATCGAACATGCGACCTTCACCACATGAGAGTAATGCCGAAATTTGTTTAACAAATTACAGTTCACTCCTATTAAAGCTTCTTTATTTACTATACAGGGAGGCCCAGAAAAAAAACGGCCTAACCTATTTTCCACGGATTGTTTTTGCAATGAATGGTATCAGTGGATAAGGTAACATCTGATTAGAAAAGTGACACCAAGATGAGCAAATTTGGTTGAGTACTTTTCATTTTCTAGCACATTTTGTCAGGTAATGTCGAGCCCTAAAAATTTTCTCGTCGGCTAACCCTAAACTGAAAATAGTGGATATTTGAGCGTACCACAGTTGTTTAGGGTAATCTGATTCAGTTGATAAATTGTATTGACTAGAGACTACTCATAAGAATTGATCAACTTGATCTGATTACTCTTTCTAGCTGTGGTACGCCCGGATTTCCACCATTTTCAGTTCAGGGGTAGCCGACAAGAGAACAATTCTAAGGCGTGACTTTGCCCCACACAATGTACTATTAAATGAAAACTGCTGAACCAAATTTTCTGATCTTGGTGTCATTTTTCTCAGAAGACGTTACCTCATCCACTGATACCATTCATTGCAAAAACAATCCGTGGGAAATAGGTTAGGCCATTTTTTCTGGGCCACCCTGTATAACAATTGGTCAAAGTTAAATGATAAACACATTAGAAACCATTTAGCACCTAAAAGCAATGTTAGGTGCATTACATCAACAGCACCTAAGACAATGTGAGATGAAATTTAGAATGGATTGAGCATTGATTCTATTACACAAGCCAGGATTTGGAATGAGTGGGGGCACAAAGAGCAAATATAAAATTGGCACAAAATGACAATTAGATTTAGCTATATTAGTGTACACATTCAATGTTTTGGTGAATTCAAAAATGTTTTACTTGATCTACAGAAAGTGCTGGATTTTGTCCCAAAACACAATTAAACCTACTAGTACTTGCAATCATTTTGTACGACATATTTTCATTTATAATTATGACAAATGGCAAAATATCACTATACATGTAGTACATACAATACCTATATGGGAACAATTCAACATTTCCAAAGTTTTCGGTATTTTCTTTTGAAAATGATTTAACAAAGCATTAAAATTATTCACCCAGCACCACAAAATAGCACATTTATAAAAAAATTTGATTTCATTCAATTTTTGCAATTTACCATAACTATCTTGTGGCTTAAAATTACAGAGGGAGCGCGCATCAACTTTGTCCCCTGCCTGGATCCACCACTGTGTTGTTTTGCTGTCTCTTTCAAAGCACGAGAGGGGGGAAAAGGATATGAAAGAAAATATTTTCGAAGAAATACTTTGTAGTATATGTAATTTTTTTTTTTTTTAAGTACAAAAGCAGGAAGACATCACTTTGAAGAATTGAAACTTTACTCTGTTTTGGATATATATGTACATCTTTTCCATTACAATTTTTTTTCAGTTATTTGACCTCACAAAAATATTTTGAATCATAGTCATGACATAAAACTACCACAAAAGTTTGTAGTCCACCTGAACATCACTTAATAAGATCTGGTTGCAGATTAACTAGAGCTGCACATACAATCAATATATCATCTGCGCTGGGTACAAGTGTGAGAGGCATTGTGTTGTTTAAGATTTTAAAATCTTTCAAACGATTAATTGCTCTCTCCACATGAATTCTAAGATTGGCAATAACTTTTGTCTTTTGCACTTTACTCCTTGTCATCTGACGCTTGCCTTGTGCAGCTGGTGGTATTTCAAGCGTAGCATGGTGCAAGAGTAATTCTTCCTGTATTGGAAATCCCCTATCGGCCATTACAACATCATTTGGGTCTAGGAGGCTTAGAAACCCACTTTCTCTGAAGATTGCAACATCAGATGCTCTTCCTCCGTAGGCTTTTGACAAGAAGGAAATATGCCCATTTGGCGTGATCCCAACTAATACTTTAATGGTATTATGTTTCTTATAATCTGACCAAGTTGATGCCTGCAGGTCAAGTGATCGTGGCCTCTCAATGAATATTTCCGTGCAGTCAATTATGGATCTAATGTTCCGGCAGTGCTTCCTAAATTGTATGGGCATATTAAGAGAGATGGATGATCTGTTTGGCCACACAATCAGAGGTTTTAGGGTCATTGCAAGGAACCTTAACCAAGTTGTAATTATCTGGGAGCATGTGCTGGATACAATTCCAAACAGCAATGCTAGAAACTGGACAGTCAAGTCTAATCGAAGACGCATCAGAACAAGTAGAAATTCATCCTTGAGTTGCAATTTTCTCCTTGGACCAGATTTCTTTGGGGTACCCTTGAATGGACGGCCTTTCCTGCTACATTTAGCACTCTTCCAGTAGCTCATTGTCTTTGCATGAGGCTCTACAAATTTGTACATGTCCTCAAATGCTTGTTTGGAGCTGATACCTGTACAATGGTTAACATCTTTGTCAGTACGTATGTTCTCTGCACATATAAGTTTCTTTCTGCAGCTCTTTGGTCCTTTGTTTTCAGTTTGTCTTGAAATTAATTTGTGTTGTAACTCCTTGACTCTGTGTTCAAGAGAAATAATTTTTGCCTGTTTTTGGATGCAGCCTACACAATCACAACTAGGCTTGCAATCACACTTGTAAGTGTACCTGTGATCCTGTTCAACCTTCACTGAAGCAGCCATGCCAATAGATGGACTTGGTGTTGAAGATGTAGTGGGAGTACGGCAAACTCTTTTCCTAGATTTGGTTGGCTCTTCACGATCTCTTGGTGGTGCACGCTTTGGTGCTATTTGCGGTGAAAATTTGTATCCAAGATGAAGTACAGGATCAGGATGCGCCAAGGTTGGTTTCCCATCCGGGAAATGTTTCGAACACACTCTATCATGAGGTTTGTTTATCCAGTTTTTACCAGTTGATTGATCCTTTTGGTTCATAAGCTTATTCCATCGCCTTCTGCCATCTTGATCTTGCTTCTCAGTGGGAAATGGGAAGAGATGAAATGGAGGATCACAATCACAACACCCTAGTCCATTGAAAGTTTGATGCTTGGAGCATTTTCCCTGCTTCCACTTATCCAGCTGATAAGATCCATTGCTACAGCCGACAACTGCACACAGCTTCATGGTGATTCGAGCTGAAGTGGAAGAAAAGGAAACAAAATAATTTACGATACTATCTATCCAAACCATCTTTATGTGTAAAAACTAAAATGTGCTGGCTCTACTGCCCAGCACACAAAAGTAGGCATAATTAATCATCTTCTAGGCCCAACTGAATTAATGCATAGCTAGTTGGGCATTGAACATGAAAGAAATATAACGATACACAAAAAATATATAGCAATATAGACCAATTAACATGTAAGGATTTTCGATAGTTACACCGGAAAGGGTTCTGTCAATTAAAAAAAAAAAATGAAGGAAGCAAAGACCAAAAAGTAGGTTGCATAAAGAAACAGTGCACAGTACCATGCCGGTGCTTGTCAAATCCACCACCACCATCCTGCGGAGAAGTTAGAACAATTGGAATTGTGAACCAAATCGACTGCTCCCCGCAGAATGGGGGAATCAGGCACTGTGCATGGTTATGCAATATTACTTGCAAGCCTCTTTCATGCTCTGACGCTTACATAGATCTGATGACTCACTCTCCACAAATGTAAACAAGATGCTAAGACATACACGCACACCGTACACAATATTAAACATAACAACTTTACACTCACACCTTCAACATCTTTCTCACAGTGACAAAAAAAAATGTGCTCTCTCATCCAAAGACTCCCATTTAATTAAGGCTTTACAATAACATGTCATACTCATACTATAGGCTTAGTTTACACGTAGATCTATAGTCTTCTCTAGACCACTTCTACAAGTACAAGGTCAAATTACAAGTAATATGACCTTATACGGGCACGAACGTAAAATACAGTGGCATTTGTTTGAGTGCACACTCGTGTACAAAAATCCCAAAACCGTACGGGATCATTTTGGTGACTATGGAATTAAAGTAGGTATAATTTTTTTTTCTTTTAACATTTGGATGTTACTGTTAGCTTATGTTTTCAGCACTTTCTGGATGTTTGATATTGATGTAAACTAACAATGAATTTGAATTTGCAAAAAGTAATTTAAAAGAGTAAATATTTGAAGCAAATATTCATGAAGAAAAGGTGGTGTCATTTACCATTACTGGGTATAGTAAGTGCTCTATGAGTGCTCTAGACCTAACAGTATACATAACAATCAAATCGACAGAATTCAGAATTCAAACATAAGAGTATTTTTGTCAAAAATCCAATTAATGCAATCTCAAACATCAGTTCCTGGCCTGTACGTAACCATGAATAAATATTGCACCTGAAAACATATTCAACATTAGGCCTATTGCCATTTATAGAAGTTAGAACCTCATTCTTAACAACACTAACAGTCCCATCCATTATCTTTAATATGTGATGTTTTGTCTGAAAGCCACGTTATCCGGCCTACCTAGTACCTGTCCTAGCCTGGACCTAGCCCCGGGGACCGCGCCGCTTCGTGCGACGGCTGTCGCAGTTAGCCTGGACCTAGTCTAAAACTGACTATGATTGAAGATCGTCTAAAATCTCACAACGCAAAAAAAAATAAAATAAAAAAAAAATACATGATTCATTAATATAGGAATATATAGATAAACAGATTATCAAAGGCCTAGAGTCAAGATTCACAGAATGTCGGCAAAAATTACCGTTCGTTGGTCCGCCAACATCCACAATGCATTATTTCCTTCACGAATCACCTGTCGATTCGATCGCCCGGCCCGAGCCAGCCGCGCACGCATTGACTGTTACGTTATTATACTTTTAGTTAATTTATCTCCAAACCCGATTTTCTCGCGCATGCGCAGTTACAACTGCGAAAAGGCTTATACTTGAATGCATAGGCATAGAATTGTTTCCCCCCCCCCCTTTTGATTTGTTCATGAATACATTATTCTCTTTAAACATCACAGGATTTGATGTCATAGCATTGTACATGTAATTACCGAAAAGGCCCGAGGCTATAACATAGCTACTGTAGACAGAGAAGATCCCCCCCCCAAAAAAAAAAAAAAAAACAAGAAAAAAAAAACCCCAATAATAATAATAATAAAAATGAACAGGTCCTACGGAGGACCATGGAACCATGAAAATTACTTTGTTATACTATGGTACAAAAACACAAATTTTCATATAAAGAGCTGGGACCTGCAAAATGTTTAGATACATGTAACACACTGTATTAGCACTGTTATTTTTTTTTTCCAACTAAATGAAGTTCCACTGTACAACCTTATAACATGGTTTATGAATTATACTCTTACTTATCAGCAGTTATTTGCTATGAAAAATGTAACTAAAAGTGTTCATTGTTGTTTCGAACTACTTCCAATTTGGTGACATGTCAATAACATTTTTTATTTTACTGATGATACATAACTTTGTTATAGTGTAAACCATTCTCACAAATTTGATAAACTTCTAAAGTTCAATGGCGTGCATGTAGTAGCACATTTGCACTAGTATAGGTACTCACTCATTCTCATTTACATCCTTCCGGTGGTGACCCTCATACTGCTGTACATACTGAAAATACGCTGTCTCCAGTACCCACTTGTCTAGACATACTGGCTGGAATCCTGGGTGCTCCGTGATGCAATTCAGGTCCTCCTCACCGTCAGTGTAGTCATTCATCTTCCTCACCAGTACAGGAATTCTTTGCAGCATATGGACTCCCTCACTGACTGCATTGGGATACACCCACAACTGCATGAACACCTGTATTATCAAAATAGAAAGCATGAATATAAAGTGATGCTAAAAGAGGTTGTTTATATGTAGTTACTTCTGCAACAGTGAATTGTCTGCACACATTAATACATGAAATAGCCATGCAAGCATGTACAGTGTACATACATGCAGCATACATGTACTACAGTTACATCCAACATTGCTGGGCTGCCATCTAGAAGTTGAGATGACCTCTGCAAGATGTTGTGTTATACACGCAAAATATCTACAAAATGAGTCTATCACTATACATATACCAGAGGCGTCTCCCATAAAAACGCCCCATTGTTTGTGAACGTTGGCTTGCCACCCCATGGCAATGCTCACCTGCTATATGCACATGTACATTGTACTGAACTAAGTTTGTGGTAATCATCCACTTTAGTGGAATGTATATTTTTTGGTTGCCTGGCTTATTTCAGTTGAGGGTTTATTCCCTTCAAGTTTACCCAAGAGCTAAGGCTAAATATAGCAAGCAAATACAATGTATATCCCACTAAAGTGAAGGATTGCCATAATCTCTATGCAGTAAATAGCAGTTATTGGCACTATCATAAAATATAGTAGCTTTGTCACTCCAATGCTGTGTATTTTCTGCTGTAGTGGCAATATTTATACATGATCTAGTGATTTGGAGACTCTACTTCATACTTTTACGAGAAGATAATCATAAAAGTTACTTAGGAAGAAATTACAGCTATATGGCTATAGCGTAGCCGTAGGTCTATCACAAGTACATGTACCTGGTAGACCTCTACTAGTGATAGGCCTAGGGAACTGTTCTTCTTTGTGTCACCAGCAGCCCACTTCCGAAGCTTCTTTCACTTTTGTTCTGAATAATATCTCACTTTATACTATAAAGTATAATGTACAAAATAAGACTTCGGTAACTGATGTTAGGCCCTACCGGCTATGTTGTCCTTTTTCAAAACATAATTTCAAACTTTCAAAGTATATGTAACAAACGTTAGACTATGGATCAACAAATGAGCATAATACATTTGAAACTATGACTGGTAATGAGAAGTACAAGTTAACTTTAATTTACCAGTTTATTTCCCAGTCTCACTGTACTGCTCCTGCAGCAGCAGGCGCAGGTGCGTCGCCGTCAAGATCAGCGGCACGAGCTTCAGCATCTTCCCCGAGCCCGCCCGGAGGAGCGTCCACCGACTCGGCCTAAGCCTGACATGGGCCTCCACCTCTGCAAGCGGCTCAAACAAATAGATCTAGGGCCGCTGGCTCGTCTCCACTGTCGTCATCTGATTCCTCCATCTCAGATTCGGGTTCAGACCACCAAATCCGACTCAAGCCCCAGATCCATTGTCAAGAAGCAGCGTTTTCTCAAATTTTCAGAGCTACAAATTCAGTCCGAACGCAGACGCTAACACTTAACTTCACTGTAACACGTTAGTAGATGACAACAACGCCAGTCGCGCTAGTCAGTCGTATATTGATCAATCTATTGTGTACGCAAGACAATGCTCGTGTTAGCAAGTGCCCGAGTATTAGAGCGGAGAAATAAAACGCCTGTATTGACGTCTACGTATGCAACACATTTTCGCACTACAGCTTCGGGAAGAATAAAATAACGTTGACTATAAATAAGATAAACTGGGTAAAATATGGGCCCAAATCAAATTACATCGCATGTGTATGTAGAGTAATGTTCAAATTCCTTAAACATGGGCTTTTCCCCTCAGTTTACAATTACAATACTTCATAATCGTGCTTTCAAAAGAGGGCAAAATTATCGCTCACACGTATTTCTTTAACACGCAGTGCAAGGCAGATATGCGAGCTCCTTCGAAGGCGAGCTGGCTGGTATATTCTGGTTGTGACGTATACACACATCTGTCAATCACCCGCCGCTGAGCCGGATTTTTTTAGGGGCGTTCCCGATAGTCTTGGGTTTTGGCATTTTTTCGTGAAAATGAATCATATTTGTGAAAATCCAACGACGGATTCGAACTCAGACGTACACAATACGTGTAATTAGCCTTTGTTTGCATGTTAAAATAGTATATCTTTAAGGTTCATAAGATGCTACAAAAGACAATGCCTATAGGTAAAAATGCAAGCACCTCTGCACATACCACATTTATATCAGACAAAAACTCACACCACATCAACTTTTACATCCATCTTGCAACACAACGCAATATCTGATACACAGGTTCAAGTACCCATTACACTGCACACAGTATCCATAACTCCATACACAGTACCTTGGTACCCATAACACCACACACAGTACCCATAACACCATACACAGTACCCATAACATCACATACAGTACCCATAACACCACACACAGTACCCATAACACCATACACAGTACCCGTAACATCACATACAGTACCCATAACTCCATACACAGTACCCATAACACCACACACAGTACCCATAACACCATACACAGTACCCGTAACATCATATGTGACCCGCGACAACGGTTTCAGGCAAAAGTCGCAAGAGGAAATTCCCTCCTAGGCGGGGTACAAAGATTTTGACCATTATTTTTATCGATTTTGGTTTTTTGCAGAAATTGAATCTTTGATATGTTTACTACCTCTACACCAAATTTCGGAGCATAAGACAAAGTTTTTCCTATCGAAAATGGAATTTTAAACACCCTATGTTGGATCGCACTCGTCAGCTTCGATGTTCTTTCGAACGCCGCGCCAATATGCCCAGTGTTGCTACGGAGCGGCGTCTCGCGTGCGATTGGCTAGTGCGTCGCATACATTTACATAGTTCGGCTTTCGGAGATACGTCTTGCAGCGTGTCGGAAATGTTTTGTCCACGCGTGCGTGCTCCATTGTTATTGCTACAATAGACACCTGTACGTTCGCTCTCGTGTATGCTCTTCGTTTGGCTTTCTATCAGAGCGTTTCTACCGCGTTTTCGACAACGGAAATGAAACAAAAAGTGAACACAACACTAAACAGCACTGACTTTCAATGTGAAAACAAATACGATAGAGAACATTGTTTCGACGCATCAGAGTCGCAAATCGTGCAACATGTGATCGGAAACTCACTTGATTTTCATGCTTGTAGTACGACAACAGGTTGATTCAGAAAAACAGAAGAGAGGAAAGGAGCGGTCATAACTGACCAGTATTAAAATACGCTGTAGGGCCTAATAAACATTAAAATTGAACCAAATTAAGTAGAGTCGTGTTTGTTACTTTCTTTCTTTATCGCACAATGCAACACATGCGAGACTTGAAAACAAAACAAAGGGTCTCAAATAATGAAATTTACAGGACAAATCAACCGCAATGATAATGTGATTTGTAAAGATGTGTATACGAATGCGCCACCCGTTCCTGTGACATGAACACACAGGCATAGCGTGTGGAGGCCATTCGGTAATACGTGCACATTCACACGTAATCAGCAAGCTTGCAATTATCATATCCGCCATCTTGAAAGACGTTGTGTACGTACTGGTAAACCACAGAGAGTTCTGTGTGGTAAACCAACCCGAGCGAAACGCATTGTGTATTCGGCTCCATACGCTGAGTTCTGAGGAAGGTGCCCGGGAAATTTGACTCTCTCAGTGAGCCAATCAGAAGCCGCTGTGGTTGCTAGAGGCGGAGCTTAATCTCGATTGGCACCATCGTACGGATGGGTGATTCTCAACTCGCATCGCCGGTCGGCATTGTCTTCGAGCAAGAGGTGAATCTTCAAAGCCCGTTTTCTCGCAATTTTGTCAGGCTAACAAATCAAAAAGTGCACTATATTTCGCTTTATTTGACCACTTACGGTGCCGGAGAATGCAAGTGTTTTATATCATTGTAAAGCTTAGGAAATGGGCAATGTGATTCAATTAAAAAATGCATTTTCAAAATTCCCGACTTTTGCCTGAAACCGTTGTCGCCGGTCACATATACAGTACCCATAACTCCATACACAGTACCCATAACATCACATACAGTACCCATAACTTCATACACAGTACCCATAACATCACACACAGTACCCATAACACCATACACAGTACCCATAACACCACACACAACACAGAACTCTGCCATGAGACACACTGACCTCCACCGCCTTGCCATTGAGGTCCGACCCCGTGCTGGCCGCCGTGGGCGAGGTGTTTGGCACCTTGCTGGTGTTGGTCTCCGTCAGCTGGATGCGCTCCTCCGGGATGCCCAGCGTCCTGGAGGCCACCTGGATGATCTTGGTGTGGAGGCCCTGGCCCATCTCAATACCCCCGTGGGTGACCAGTACTGAGCCATCAGTGTAGATGTGAACAAGGGCTCCAGCCTGGTAAAACAAACCATTGCCCATCGTCAGCAGACTAAACCACGCACTGTCATATTACATTGTCTCTGTAATATTACACTGACCGGTAATGCAACATATTGGTGGAGATTAAATCAATATGGACTGGCCTTGAGGGGGATATGACATTTATTGCCTGAACTAGAATTGTGTTGCCCGAGTCGAAGACAAGGACAATACAATTCGTGTGAGGGCAATTAATGTCATATCCCCCCAAAAGTAGCAAGTTCATATAATTATTATTACCAATTGAAGGCATCTTGAGCAGAAATACAAATAGATAAGAATTATGGTATGTTACAAAGACATCTCATGGCTTGCATGAACAATTCATACTGTTCTATTAGAATGGGGGAGGGCATACATTCATTGTAATGTTAGCAGCAAAGGTGAAGGATACATCTTGTATGAGAGTTTCCCTCACCTGATTAAGCATAGCCAGAGTGAAAGAAATTCCAAACTTTGTCGGCGTTATGGCAAGTCCTCGCTTCTTCCATCTGTTCTCACTGGAATTTCAAGAAAGCAAATTTTAGAATTTCGCTGAATCTGCATTTCCAATCAGAGGTAATGTATGATCAGAGCAAATACATGTAATGCTGGCCAATCAATGTATTCAACTAAAACGTTTGTACAGTGGGGCACAGGAGGGTGAAATGAGATGCTAACGCCTCTGCATCATTACTTTTCTATAAACATAAGAAATATACATCTTTTTTTTTCAACCTCTATCAATCCCACACAAGGCTATGATCCTGCTAAAATTTCCTTCCCGCCAAATAAAAACTCTTTTCAAAATTGTTTTTTACTTAGGACAGTCCATCAACAAGAAGCTCCTAATATCTAAAACATCCCTGTAAAAACACGAACACAGATCTCCCAACCTTTCTGACTGAAAAATAGGGATGATTTGGCTGCAAAGTAGGAAAGAAAGAGCAGTTGCGATATGAGTGTGTAGAAAATTATCCAGGAAAATGGGAAACTCCTGTTGAAACGAGAGCTGGGAAAGGTCAAAATTCAGATTCTTTCCTCCAAATTCAGTATGGTTGAGAGGTCTGCAAACAAAACAAAAAAAAAACACCAAAGAGTTCCAAGGAGCTCCCAACCTGTTGAAGAGGTCCACGTTCCTCCTCCTGGTCTGATAGTTGCTCTTCTGCAGACACTCCTCCCAGCAGCGCTGGAGATTGGGACCAGTTATCGTCTGATTGCACGGGGTGATGTCTCCATCACGGTACATGTTCAGCTCCCGCACCTGTTGCCATGCAAACCGCATCAGTCACATTAACCCACCCACTCTTGAGTTGATCACTTGTGTTCAGTTTAGAATATTTGCTGTCTGTGTTTTTTTTTTCATTATTACAATACATTTGGAATATATGTACAAATAATTTGACATGAAATTATATGGTAACGACACATCAATTTGGTGACTTTAATACATCCACAAACACATTTTCAATAATTGATGTAGCTTATAGCAATATAAAGAGAATTTATGTTGAAACTAGAAATGTCGCTAAGGCGACTGGTATGCCTCCGCCATAATGCACGATTCTCCGAATAGGTCCATAGTACATGTGGACAATGTGTGATTACATTTTCACAAAATTGGCAAAATATCAAAATGACAAGTTTGTCACAAATGTGTTGAATGTTCAATTTCCTTGACCTAGGTTTAATTGGATGAAAAGGAGAGCATGTATTTGGGGATTTAAGGACTTTAACTTGACTTTGACCCATTCATAAGTTTATGCATTGAGTAATTTTCAAGGTATGGAGAAAAAGTGCAATTTCTGTATTGAAAAGTACATTGTTACCATTTTCATCTGGCCTTTGACCCTAAAATTCATAGGATAATCACTGTCGGGCAGAACATGCATAAATATGTAGTAAGTTTCAAGATAACTTGAGCCACTTCAGAGATATGGAGGAAAAAGTTAGTTCAGCACTTTCCCTTGATCTTTGACCTTTTGACATTTGAGGCAAAAAAAAAAGAAAAAAAATAGAAAGTTTCCAGAGAATCTCTATTAGGTTATACATGCATACACCAAGTGTAAAAAAAAAAATAATCCTGCTGGCACTGCATAAATATGAGGGAAATAGTAAATTTTTGAAGTGTTGCCCTTGACCTCTGTTCCCTGACCTTTGAACCCATAAACCCTAAATTCTCTAGATAATCACTGCCAGTCAGTACATGTATATATACTATGTTCCATGAAGATACCTTGAAGAATTTCCAAGGTACGGAGAAAAAAGTGAAGTTTTTATATTTTCACTCGACCTTTTCACCTTTGACCTTTGACCTCATGACCCCAAACTTTCACCAGAGAATCTTAATTGGGTAATACATGTATACACTAAGTTTCAAGAAAATATCTTCAGGCATTGCTTAGATATGGTGGAAATAGTGAAATTTTACATATTTGACCTCAACCATTTGACCTTTGATCTTGAGCATGTGCACCCAAAAGTTGATAGGCACAACTTCACCCCCTAATACACATACATGCCAAGTTTCATTAGGATACCTCAAAAGATTTCTTAGTTACGCTGTCCACAAAATTCATTACGGACGGACGGAAGGACGGATGGACGGATGGAAGGACGGATGGACGAACGGAAGGAAGGATGGACGGACGGATGGACGGACAACCCGAAAACATAATGCCTCCGGCACCACTTCGTGGCGGAGGCATAAAAACAGTCAAGGAGTATAGAGCATTATTTCTTCAGTCCCCCCCCCCCCCCCCTTCCATGCAACACTGAAGTTTGGGGAAGCTAAGGGGGCAGCCTGACCCCATACAGCGGGATCCGGACTTGTACACGCAAAAACTTTCAGTTCATGCTTACAGGTATCGACCAACCTTTTGTTGCGAGATGCCACACTTGTGGGCAATATCCGTCATAAAGGTCTCGCAGATGATCATGGCTTGGGGACCACCGAAGCCTCGGAATGCTGTGTTGGACGGGAGGTTGGTCTTGCACAGCCGGCCTTGGATACGAGTGACGGGGAATCTGTATGTGTTGTCGACGTGTGAGACTGCCCTCTCCAATACCTGGAAGAGAAGAAAAAGAAGACAGTGAATTATAATCACAAATCACCCACTGGCATTAGCTCCCTGAAAGATTGTATGTGTGACAAGGAGTTACATTCTACACATGCATTGTACTGCAGTAAATACTGGCTGCATTGATATTCTTTACATAAATATATCATCAATATTGTTTGTTCAGGATAAATCTAAAGTCTCATACGTTTAACTGGCAATACCATATTTCTGCTTGTGTTTAGTTTAGGGAGAGTCTCGTACAGTGTGTATTTTTTCTTTCTTTCTTTTTCTTTTGGCGGGGTAGAGGAGGATTGGGAAGCAGACTTCATGCCAAGGCATTCTGCCTTCTGGTTGCATTTGCTCAACCAACTTCATTATACATCTTTCCACATGGTTTGAAAGTTTGTAATAAAGCATCTTTGCGTATTTCATGATAATAATAGTCATGACATGTCGGAGTAGTTGTGATGGTGTATGAAAAGAAGGAAACAATAAACAAGGAACAAGAAGTTTAAACAGCTATGAATAGCATTACATACTGTCCCTATATCAAAAACTTTGTGAAAGTTTTGGCATGGCCCACATAATGCAAGGAAGTGCATATATTTCACTTGAATCTTGTCATCACCAAATGCCTTACAAACCAAGAGAATCTAAACCAGTGCTGTACAATGAAACTTAAATTATACAGGGATGTAAAGATGAAATCCATCGATCTTCCTATTAATGTGATTCAGGGAGGACGTACAGCTGCAGACAGATCATGGCTGAAGCCGGCGTTGGCGTAGAGATCGATGTCCAAGGCCGTCAGGATGCCTTCGGTGGTGAAGCCAACTTTGTATCGTCCAAGGAAAGGGTTCCTACCTCCTGTACAGGCCATGTCTTCATCCCGATCCAGCATGAATCGGACGGGACGATTCAACCTTGGAGAGGAGAAGTGAAAGTTGTACATCAAATACTTCAATATCTCATAACATACCTTTGGTACATGTTACAATTTTGCCTTCTGGAGAATATTGAAATCAAACACACATATGAGCATTCATTCAGAGTTCCATGACAACAAATATATGAAATGCAACAGTTTAGTAGTTTGAGATGAACTCAAACAAGGAATTTTTTATATTTGTTATATTTGTTATTTTCATTTTATTCTTCTAATGTGAATTGATAAACCACATGGTTACTATCAATTATCATTCAAAGCCATGATAAAGATTCTCAAGCAATACAGGAATAAGTTCACTTCAACCACAATGCACACCACAGCTTTACGATACAGCTGCTTGCATGGCATGCAACATTACATGTAAAATCATACCTCAAGTATTCTCCTTGTCACATACAAATGTGAGAAATATGTAAGAAATTAGCTGCACTGAGGGGCTTGGAGATTCTCGTATGCCACTCAATCCACACAATGCATATCTGTTTAAGAAAAGATTTTTTTTTCTTTGTTCTTGCTATCATACATCCAAACAAGCATGATGGGATGTTTCAAAATCTTCAAATTCCACAAAACAACCTTCAAGTTGCTCTGTATTGCCCCATTTAGACATGAGTGTCCATTAAAATCAAGAGGTGAGACTGCCTACTTGCATGCTGCCACCGCACAAATGGCACCCAGCATGGAACTGCGACTCTCCTTGCCACCAAATCCTCCTCCAATACGCTTTGTCCGACAGACGATCCGATTAAACGGAACCCCTAGTGCGACGGATGTAATTTTCTGTCAAGAAAAAAAATATATGTGCTCATGATAAAAGTTCATTAAACCACATGAATGCGCTTTCCTGTGTTTTCACTCACAGTATCAACTTTGCAGAAAGAATGCTTTGTTGTGTTAACTCAGAACATCAATGGCTTGCTCAGACAGGAAAATTTTACAGCTTGAATATATCAAATTCAATTCAAGGAGAAGAACTCAAAGGAAATTTTCAGAGGTTTTGACCCCTGACCCCTAATTTTTAGAGAATAGCAGCCCATCAAAATTTGCTGGAGCATGTCATCCCACCATGCAAAACATTTTCCTTGCATCAAAGCTGAGAGAATTTTGGTGGCTGTTTGTCATGCTTGGAATAAGAATGAGGACTTGTGATATTTTACTGCAATAAATTCATCATCTTAACAAAATAATTGGTTGGTTGCATAGACAGGAGCAACTATAATCAAACACACACAAAGAGATGGACCTAAAACAGAGTCTGCAGAACTGACAACATGGAGACACAGAAAAAGCATACCAGAATTTCCATTCCTGTGGTGTCAAGTCAAAAAGAAATGCCACAAAAATTTATACTCATGCATTCATTTGTTGTTGTGTTTTGTTTGTTGTTTTTTTTTTTAATTTGGATGATGTTCACTGAAATTTTGCCTTAAAATAATGTGTAAATTTGCAATGCTTGAAATGGCTGGTCTAAAAATTGAAATGAATACAAATTATCCTGTATGGGTTAGAATTGAGCATCAGTGTCTCTCACAGTCAAACTACCCCATCTAATTTCTATCCCCTCCCCCACCTCTTCCTCCCTCCACCATCCTGCCTCCCCTTACCTGGCACTCTGTGGGATGTTGTGTGGAGGAGAAGATCTCCACCTCTCCATCGTCTTCCCGCGGGATGGCGAAGGCGCACTGCGTCTCCAGGTAGAAGTGCTCCTGACCCCCGACCTTCATCTCCCCCTCGATCACGTGATCGGACTTCTCCAGCGCCTCCTGGATGTCGCCCTTCTGGGTGCCCCTCGTGGCGGAGTGGAACGACTGTTTGGCGATGGCATCCTTCGTGGGGTTCAAGCATGAAATCAAGAAGAATCGAGTGAGGAATTAAAAGAGAGCAATGGTTAAAGATCACACTCTTGGTGGCAATACCCCCATTTCTACTTTTTTAGACAGAGAGGTAAAAAAATTGCAAAAGACAAGTACTGTATACATCATACAATTGTCAGATTTTCATTTTTTGTGAATGTAGCCATGCAGGTACTATTCACAGATTTATGAACACACAAAAATATTAACTCTGATTTTGACAAGCATACATCTCTTTGTCCACTGCTGTACTCTAAGATCGCAAATTACCCACTCGCAAGGAATGTTTGGAAGTCCCAATTTATGCAAAATCAGACTCACTTAATATATGTTGAATACAGTAATGCATCTGGCACCATCTCAGATGGAGAAAGAAAAGAGAAAACATCATGGGGTGTTCATGATGATCCCCTTCATCACCTGTGCTGTGGTCACACTGTGACCATTACAGTACCGGTATATAATTCACTGTACACCAAGCAATTCAAATTGAGTCGAGACTGCAGAACTTATCACGGTGCATATGTACTGATTGACTATTCAAATACCAGCATGGCATAACAAACACACACACACACATATAACATAGTTAACATATAGTGATTTTCTTGACTGTCCATCTTATTTCTACTCAGTCATGTCATAATTATGTTAGTATTATCCAGGACGGAATACATGTACAGGCAGGGGGTGGGGGAGGGCAGAGGACCAGGGAAGGAAGGGAATTGGTGGGGACAGTGGGCTGACCTCAATGGTGATGATTGCATCCAGGTCTTCGTACTGGACCACCACCAGCTTGGCTGCCCTCTGGGCTAGGACCTGGCTCTCAGCAACGACTGCTGCAATGGGCTGCCCAACATGGTGAACCTGCACAAACAGAGCAAACAGAGCAAACAGAGCAAACACAAACAAAAAAATATTGACTGAAAACAATTTCAAAATCATCAATTTCAAATTTTTGGTGGCCCGAGAGAAAAATTTGGTGGCCCGGAAAAAAAAAAAAAAAAACCATGGAAAAAAAAAAATTAGAAGTCTGTTTTTTTAATGAGTCACACACTCACTGCATGCATTTATGCATTTCCGGCACAAAAAGTTACAAATTTATTGACATACAGTGTACTTTTCAAAAAATTTTGGTGGCCCAAGGCAGGCCACCAAATGTACCCTTTTTTGAAATTTGGTGGCCCGACTTTCATTTTTGGTGGCCCCGGGCCACCGGGCCACCGTTAGTGTCAAGCCCTGGTTTTGCACCAGCTTCTGGTTGCGCAAAATGCACGAAAATGTCCACTTTTACAGTATTTACTTTGACAGGACTGATCTACATTAAATTTTGTACAAACATTCTTTAAGGTAATATTTGAATCATCATGAAGTTGTTTTCTGCAGTAAGTGATGCGCAAGCTTTTTACAATACCTCTGACGTCGGTAGGAGCTCCTCGTCATGAAAGACAGCACCAACATGGTTGGAGCCAGGGATGTCTTTGGCCAAGACGATATCGTGGACACCCTCCAGCGACAAGGCACTGGTGGTGTCAATAGATCTATAACGCAAGAGATCAACAGGATTAAAGAGTCTGTGCTTTGTCTGGTGCCTGCCATTCAACAACTGTATGAGAGTGAACAGCCAACTGCATGTACATCTATACAGTGCCTATTAAAAAAAAAAACAAGGAAAAGTAGAAATTACGCGGTGCGTAATATATGTGCCATCACAAAAAGCAAATGGAATCGAAATCGGGTTAGAAATGGTGAAGGAGTAGCATTTTGTAGCCAATGTACAATATAGGTAAAAAATCAAGGTCAAAGGTAAAAGAAGTCAAAGGTCAAAATTCTGTGTAGAAGTTTTGAAGCCCTCACCTAGTGCCATCACATAGAGCAAACGGAAGCGAAATTGGGTTAGAAATGGCGAAGGAGTAGCATTTGGTAGCAAAATGTACAATACAGGTCAAAAATCAAGGTCAGAGGTCAAAGAAGTCAAAGGTCAAAATTCTGTATACAAGTTTTGAAGCCCTCACCTAGTGCCATCACTTAAAGCAAACGGAATTGCAATCGGGTTAGAAGTGGCAAAGGAGTAGCATTTTGTAGCAAAATGTACAATATAGGTCAAAAACAAGGTCAAAGGTCAAAGAAGTCAAAGGTCAAAATTCTGTGTAGAAGTTTTGAAGCCCTCACCTAGTGCCATCACATAAAGCAAACGGAATCGAAATCGGGTTAGAAATGGCGAAGGAGTAGCATTTTGTAGGCAATGTAAAATATAGGTCAAAAATCAAGGTCAAAGGTCAAAGAAGTCAAAGGTCAAAATTCTGTGTAGATGTTTTGAAGCCCTCACCTAGTGCCATCATATAAAGCAAACGGAATCAAAATCGGGTTAGAAATGGCGAAGGAGTAGCATTTTGAAGCAAAATGTACAATATAGTTCAAAGGTCCAGGTCAAAGGTCACAACTGAAATTCTGTATAAAAGTTTCAAAGCTCCCATGTAGTGCTATCATATAAAGCAAACAGAATCAAAATCGGGTTAGAAATGGCGAAGGAGTAGCATTTTGAACATTTTGATCACACACGGACGCACAGACGGACGGACAGACGGACAGACGGACACACACACGTACGGAGCCCGTTTCATAGTCCCCTGCTCGAACTCGTTTGGCGGGGACAAAAATCCCACTTTTGAGGGCTACTGTTTTATAAATGTCAACCATGGAGAGCGCAATGTTGGTTGTAAGGATAAAAGAAACTCTTTCTCTTTGCATTGATACCTAATTGTGTTTGACAAATGTCATAAATGACCGAGCATATTAATTTTAAAGACAACAATGACAAGTTGCATTTTTCCCCAGTGTGAGCATTATCACGAAGGAACATTGAGTGTCTAATTGAAATGGACGAGATCTGTCAATGAAAGTGGTCAAATTAACAGGTCAGCCTGCACAACTACAGGTTTAAGTTCAGGGTTTCCTCTTACCTTTTATGGTCCATAACCTTCAACATTGCCATCTGTTGGCTAACTTGGTCACTCCAACAAAGGCCAACCCACATGATGCATTTTTCTCTCTTCATATTCAAGACATCATATGTTGCTGTGAGCTATATGTTGAATATGAACAAAGAAAAATGGATTGTGTGGGGTGGGCCTTGTCAGCGTGACCATGTTCCTGGACAGGTGGCCATGATGAAGGTTATAATGGACCATAAAATGTAAGAGAAAACCCTAAACACAAATCTGCAGTTGTGCAGGCTGACCTGGCCTGGCCCCTCAAGACAAGCTAATATGATAACAACATCGTACTTACATGATCTTTGCATGGGCCCTCTGGCTAAACACGAAGGCCATGTATAGTTCACCTGCATGGAAAAACACAGCATATGTATACATGGTCACCATTAATGGCAAACTCCTTTCACACTGAACAGTCAACAATGTTTCATTCATACACACATTGATGAGGGTGTTTGGCACTGTGACATGAATGGCCACTATAGAAGATAACAGAATATTACTGCCCTACTTTGGCAAAAGGAAGCAAGTGACATCGAGTACAAATGCTACAAATGAAAAAAATGTTTTTGGGTAGGCCCTTCAACATGGAAATTTGTGATGAGAACTAATGTCGGTATTCATGCAAGTCATATGGTGATGCATTTATAACAATTCGAGGAATTTTGATATTCCCATAAAAACTCATTATTATGTAACTTGCTTCCTTTTGCAAAAGTATTATAGATTTTTCAAATTCATGAAATTATTATAGATTTGCAGCAAACATGAGAAATCTGGCAAAGGGAAGCATGTGCCAATCATATCATGAGTATGTTACTTGCTTCCTTTTGCCATTGAAGGTATTTTAGATTGTGTGTAAATATAAATGATTTGGCAAAGGGAAGCAAGTAACAATCATATCAATAATTGCTTTCTTTTTGCCAATTTTTTTTTCATGCAATTTTGTGCACTTGCTTCCTTTTGCCACCCAAATATCTCAGAAATGGGTCAAAATTGTAACTTTTGGATTTTTCATTTAAATAGAGCATGCCTCAAATATGTCAAATCAATAAAAAAGTCAATATCCACAAAAATGTAACTTGCTTCCTTTTGCCAAAGTAGGGCAGATTAGTATGGCTGGCCGGTCTGGTGGTGGTGGAGGAAAGGAGGAGAGGAGGAGGGGAGGAAAGGAGGAGAACAAAGAGAAAAAGAAAATGAAGGAAGAAGATGAGATCATCTTAAGATGTTAATAGTCAATCTATACACACGGGTATGCTATTAATTGTATATGTGACCTTGCAGCATAGTGGGTAGCCTAATACATTCCAACACTTCTTTAACCTGCATGAGAAGCTTGCCCTTGATTGCTTTTAAGACATTGATGGTTACACTCATCATTTGGAATCCCTGTAGAGCTGACACTAAAGGCTCACTATTACAAGAATAGCTTCTTTGCCAATTATGCAGAATTTGAATACAGCATCTACAAATCTTCAACATTCAAAGAAAGTAATGGTGACTAATATATTCTTTTTGTTTGACTTTTAATCCCAACCAGCTTGGTTTGAACTTTCATGCAGAATATTTTAATGGAAATGTTTTCCCCAATATGCCCTATGTAAAATTTTCATAAGGACATTACTTGCAAACCTCTCTATGGTAAGCCCTTAAAAATAATCTGCAGATACCAGTACATATTTACCGGCAATACTGGGCATATCGTCAATGTAAATGGCTTCTCCTGTGGTCTGCTTTAGGGCTGACTTGTGGACCAAAGGGCGCCCAACAGGATCACGCTTCGGCTGCCCTGGGGCAACCTCCTGCCGTAAAGAAACCAAGCAAGGGGAGGGGAAGGTGGGAGTATGATTAGTTCTTAATTCCACGGCATCAAATACTCTCACAGAGAGAAAACTAAGTTATTATCTTTACTAAATTTCAGAAGGGTAGTAATATGTTACCCTGAAGCTTTTATACATAAACATGTAAGGCACATATTTACAACAGTCAAAACTTCATCATGCAAACTTACTTGGACAGGTAAACTTGTTTGTGCCATTCTTACCCTCGCCCTGCAAACCTTTTCTCCCTTACTCATTTTCTGCTCAGTCAGTGCCTATTTCCTGATTCCATATCTCACTTGCTTTTTAATGTAATACAAATGGTAATAAGACATCCATATACATTTGCTTTCAGAGGCTGCCCTTAAGATCAAATATTGTCAAAGAGGGAAATTTCTTGCATTTTTTTTTTAATTCTTGCATTGCTTTATAAAGGCTATGTAAATGACAGAGACTACAGAAAACTATTCCCAACAATAAAAAAGATATGAATATTACAAATTTATATCTGAACAAATGCATTCACACACCTGATAAAACTGGGTGCCATTCACTTCCAGGTGCTTGAACTGTGATGTTGCACTCTTGTAGCTAGAGGATACAGTTTCCATGGCAACAGAAGACTGGTGGGGAAAGACAAATAAATGGATACTATTATTATTATTATGAATGATCAGACTGCATGTGCTGACTTCCTGCTTGTAATAGACTATAAAATCTTTTAATTCTTTTATTACAGCATCATTCTGATTCAATACCTGACACTGTTTGACACATATCCTCGAGAGAGGGAACATCAAATTATATACCTTGAGGGATTTCAACCAAACTCTGCTCAGTCCACCTATACTTCTCGTAGCATGCTTTGGGCAAATATGATAAAAATCCCTCTAAAAGTTTCTCCTCAAAGAATGACAAAGAAGTCTTGAATGAGCACAAGCAATAGAACAAGGATTTTATGAATCTTAATATTGTATGCCCTATATATTTCGCGAGTCTGAAATTTCGCGAATCGGGAATTCCCAACAATTTTGCGAGTGGTTAAATTTGCGATTGTAGAGTCCTGTACTGGAACGGACAAGTGTACACGCCTACGTTACATTCACATTGGGATCAGAGTCAATATTTTCGCGTGTCTTTAATTTCACAAATAGCACCTAACTCGCGAAATTCGCAAAAATAAAAACCTCGCGAAATATTCGGCGTATACAGTAATATGAGCAAGTCAACTTTGCTGAAAAGACACTGGACAGTAAGGAGGACTATCCAAATGGGAATCTTCAAACAAACACAAAAGTAGCCACTGGAAAATACCTGGGTAGCAGCCATTTGTTTCAGCACCATGAGATAAAACTTGAAGAAGAGGCTGAGGGTCAGTGAACTGCGGTACGACTCCATACCCCCGGGGGCTCCAGGTGGGAGGGGTAAGTCGTCTGCCAAGGAGGAGAAGGCTGTGTCCAGCATGGACTTGTGCCAGTGCCTGCAGAGGTGGAGGTGGTGGGGGGGGGGGGGGGGAGGAAGCATACAAATATTTTGACCTAAAGTATGGCCAAAGCGAAAGTATGATCCATGGTGCAGCAGTCTATAGGATCAAGCCCTTATCATATGGCAATGATAAATGGTATGGATAATCCTTATTCATTGACATTCTGCTTCACTATATGAGCACAGTGCCTGTGGACAGAAAACACCAAGATATACACAATGATGTGTGTACCAATGGCCAAATAAAGCACAGAAATCTGCCTATCAAAATCGATCTTGTGTCGTCTGAGTTTTCACTACGCGTTCTGGGCCATTTTTGCGTCTGCTCAATTCACAACACAGTGAGTTATTTGATGCACTGATCAATGAGGGCACCATTTAACTTTGTATAGGCTCTGTCCTCGTGTAATCCAAAGCTACTCTGCAACACGATGAGGGGAGTGAGGAGAGCAGTCAACGCAATCGTTATTTAAAGCGTCCGCGTCACAAATCTACAGCTCCCTATTGATGGCTATTTGGCAGGCACAAACCCTTATTGGTTGGTAAAGGCGTCTGCGACAAGACTACTATATACATGCACCACTGGCACTACTGTCCCATATATATATTATATAGGCCCTGTACTGTAGCTTCTTGAGCAACTACAGTAGAGGGAATATGAAAGAGATGCTTTTGCACAGACTCCTTTACAATCAACAAGGGTTTGTGCCTGCAAACTAATCAATGGCATGGGGAGTACAACATGTGTGATGACGAGAGTCAGGTGACCCCATAAATACCAACAAACACATTTCATGTGCCGTTCTTGTACATGTCATGACTTACTTTCCGACCAGCTTCTTCATGGTCTGCAGGGCCAGCACCGTGGTGGCTGCCATCCCTCCAAAGGCCAGGGTGATGTCCTTAATGATGTCGGTGCCTTCTTCAAAGACCACCCTCATACCTGCATTGACTATGGCAATGTCGTCCTCTCTTCGCGGCGACTGCTTGTAGGCAAAGAAGTATTCGTTCTGCATAGGAAATTGCAAAAAAACAAAAAACACAAATAGCAAAATACAAAGGCAAAATCTGTTTGCTTAACATTGACCCATTACCTTTCACTACTGTAACTTCAGGCAATTTTACCGCTAATATATACTGCTCATGATTTCAATCCTTTTTCCAAGATGAAGTTGCTAGTGGACAATGCCCTTTTATTTCTACCCTCCCTACAACTAGATATATTTAAAGATGAAGTTTACATGTCATTTTAGCCACAGTTCTGTGACCTTTGACCTTGTTAGATTTGCCCAAGATCTTCAGGTACCAAAATGGCCTGTCTGCATTTCAGGTAGCATAATTGGGCAAATTACCAAGAAAATCTGTTCAACAGTTGTGTCGTGATTTTTTTTTTCTTCATTTGTGAAAACAAGACCTGGGATAGACAAACAACTACATGTATCTTACATTTGTAAACCATATTATTGCCCATCAAAGACCTTTCACAACAAAGACACAAGAGAGAATGATTGCTGTCAATTCCTCTCAGCACTGAGACATACAGCATTTTTTATGAAACATCTGGACAACAGGAAAATTCCAAACCTTCTGACCAAGATGTGTCACTTGTGTGCACCATAGCAACAGAGTTGGACATGCATGGGTACACCATTACAGGCACATGTACCATATCTGGATTCTTTAGTTCCAAATTTTTCTCCCACCCCCAAAAAACAAACAAACAAACAAATTAACACATGAAATAAAAATATAGAAATCTATAAAGTACAATGTGACCTTCCATTTCTTCATGCACAATTCATCCCCTTCCCCTTGATTCCACCATCCTCCATGAATTCATTTTTCCATTCACTCACATCCACTCATCCCTCTCCATGCCCTTTTTCTTTCAATGCCCTCAGACACTGCTTGAGTATCTTAGACTGTATCACCTGTCGGTATATTCAATACATACTCATTTCTCCATCCCCTCCCTCTGTAGCCCCCCCCCCCCAAAAAAAAAAAACAACAACAACAACAACAAACAAACAAACAAACAAACAAAACACCAAAAACAAAACAAAAGAAATGATAGTAACTATGTGTAAATGGACAAAAAGAAAGTAAGAAGAAAGTAGAAGACAGTATAACCTGCTAACCTGTTGGGTGCAAGGAATGGTGATTGACTTGAGTATCTCCTCTGGCTGGATGATGTTCCTCCGATAGCCTGTGAAGAAATTCTCATCCATCGTGACAGTCCGCGTTCCTTTTGAAGAAACATGCAATAAAACACAGAGGGTCATTCTTGCAAAGAACAGAATGATTAAATCTATGCAAGAGATCACTTGTCAAGTTTTCTCGCCCCATCTAAACTCTTTAATACATCAGCACTGTCTTCATGAAATCTGATTTAAGCATCTTTTTAAGTGAATACATTTGGACATCTTTTACATCCACTTGTATATGTTCCCAATATTCCAATCTCATTGCATCGCCTATAATTAGAATAAAGAAAGAATTTAAACAAGACCTCAGTTGCAAGCAGTAATCAACACAGTGAGCTTTTGTGACAATGAAACTTAAATATCATGTGGATTGAATATATGCAGCAATACTAGTGGAACATAAGCATGAAGTTTGAGGAAAATCAAGCAATCCGTTCACACATTATAAGTTTTTAAGGCTTCAATCCTGCTAATATTGTTGGATGAGAAGACATTTACAGCATATCATAACATCATGCATGGATAATGACATAAAGAAACCATCAGCAGAATTTAAGACATTTTCACAGCATAATGAAAAAGCATTTAGTACCCTTAACATACATTGTATCTAGTAATATGATGAAATATGTACTCTGCATAAAATATCAAGTTTTGTAGAATTGCCTTTATATATTTTTTAACTATCTTTGTCCGTACATAAAATGTCACAAGATATTGCACCTTTCTCATCCAGCGATGGAAGCACTGAAACTGTAAACATTTACAGTTGTGTGTGAATATATTCCTTACTACTGTAAACATGACCGCATTACTTGTTTTGTATATGTAGAAGAAAAACACATGTTGAAAAAGTGTATCTGGGCATGACATCTACAGCTGTAGTCACGGTATTGGGCAGGGTGCACTGGGAAGAACACTGCCCCTTACCACTTTCAATAAATTTGTGGGTGTGCAGAGAGCACGTACAGGTAATGCAATTACAGACATATGTTTACGGACAAATGTTTACAGATAACTATCAGAATATAAGCATGATGATATTGTCTACCTCACAAGAACTTCATGCAATCAATGACACAGCTTTTTTTTTTTTTTTTTTAAAGCACTGTGTGCCTGCCTTGATTATCATACCCCTGGACTTTGGACCCCTGTCCAAGTGTTGACACTGGACGACATTCACATTCTAACCCGAGTGTGATTGCATGACAGTGCCTGGAAGAGATGCAGTGAAGCGTGACTCTGGAGCACACTTTGTAGGGAAGTGTGTTAAGACACACACGTTAGACCTACATAATACACCACTGGAGAACACACGGAAGAATGTTCTTAATTTGCATGTGAATGGGGTGCTCTGTGCAAATGCTGCTCAGCATTCAAATTGCAAGATAGAATCCCACTGCTAATAATTTACTCATTGCTGGAGCTGAGGAGAAGCAGGATCATACAGACAGCCTTTCATACAAACACCCAACTCAGTTCTGTTCCCTGACGGCAGTAAAGCTGGCTTAGCAAGTGCAGGCAGACATTTTATTACGTCTCAACCAAGTGCTGACGATAACTTTGATATCAAAAGGTGGGGATATTATGTTTTATTATGGACCTAATTTCATGGTCCTATTCTTTCTTGTTTCAATTACTATATTATATACTTCATGTACGCTCAGATACATTACTGGGCTTTGCATAACCTTATGCATAAACAATGAGGGAATAAGCTATATAAATGATATATAAATATAAATGACAATAACATCACTAGTTACATAAAAACTA
Source organism: Diadema setosum (assembly GCF_964275005.1). Lineage (NCBI taxonomy): Eukaryota > Metazoa > Echinodermata > Echinoidea > Diadematoida > Diadematidae > Diadema > Diadema setosum. The sequence continues at coordinate 23,676,303 of NC_092685.1, forward strand.
TGCAAAATATTAACCTGACAGATGTATGATTCAAGCAAGCAATTCTGCACTGCCAATTCTATCCTATCAGACACTGCATGAGTTGGCTTACTAGTATGCTGCTACATCTCGCTTCGATTGATCGCTTTGCACAGATTTTACCGCACATTATGTGTACACTATAGATTGGATCACAGATGTGAGTGGGACTCACTGTCACTTTAATGGCTAAAACCAGTAAATTATCCATAAATTCATAGTAGTTGACTAATAATGATCAACAAATTGGACACATTAATGCTAAAATTTACTGAGGTTACATATACAATGCAGCTGTCAAAATTTGAAGAAAAAAAAACTAAATCTTTCATATTACATGACTAGGTAGGACAGACATGAGTGAAAATTTACAAATTATATGTAAAATCACAACCTTTCCAATCCAATTACTGTAGTGAAAACACCACCACATGGTTGCATTGCAAGAAGTCCTTGAGCTGAACACTTGCGTCCAGGGGTTAGCAATGTATGAATTACATTTCTCAATATTTTAACAACAACAAAAAAGAGCCAATACAAAAAAAAAGAAGAAATAAATAACTGCAAAGGTCTGTAGTTTGTGGTCAATGAAACACTTCACTCCTCATTGGAAACAATACTACTCTTAGACTCTACAGTGTTTCAAAAAGTCCATGATTAAGTATTTCACAAATGACAAGATTGTCTGCCACACTGATCGTCGATTCCTCCCATACCCTTAACCGTTTTAGCTCCCACACAATGGGTCTGCTCCAATACTCTCTGGTGAGAAACATCTACTTCTCGCCCGTCTTCATACTGAGCTGGCTCTACGGCATCTTCCTGCTGCTGATGACCCTCGTCTTTCAGGGTCCAAGATGGATGTTCAAGAAAACCGAGAGGAAGGTTCGGCCAGACTGCATGAATGACCCTCAACTTGGCACGCACAAATTCATCAAACTTAAGGTAACCACGGCAAAACTGCTTTCATTACTTCACTGCTGTGGTGTGCCAATTAATCTACAAAATTGCTGTATTATAGACCCTTTATAAAGTAGTCACGGGCCTAATGCAGCCAGCGGCCACTCATTTTGTATCCTATAGTGAATATCTAACTGCATATAGCGGTCACAAGTAAAAATTAAATCTTCAGTCAATTAAAAATCAAATGAACAGAAGTATCTTAATTCAAACTGAAATTCAGTGAATTGTGCACACAAAAAATTCCCATATTAGAGCTGTTCATGCAAACTTTTTTTTTTCCCTTAAGAACAGCATGATGTTATTTAATGCTATCATACAACGCAAGTGCTGAAATTCCAAATGGCCACCGACCTGTCTATAGTGGCCACTTACCTATAGAGGCCACTTTTGTTGTTACCCTTGGGTGGCCACTATAAACAGGTTTGACTGTAGACGTGCAAAATGTACCAATGTATCTAAAAGTGTGTCTGCACAAAGATTAAGGTTAGTCTGACCCTGTTGGCATTCCTCACAAAGACTTTGTGCTTGAAGACAGCCATGCCTAGTTTGAAATGACCACACTCAAGACCAGTACATTATATTTGTGCTTGACCACTCTATGCAGGAACTGAGCCTCCACGCGGTGGAGTCGGGTGACCCCTCAAAGCCCCTCATGTTGTTCCTGCATGGCTTCCCCGAGTGCTGGTTCTCATGGCGACACCAGATCAAGGCGTTCAACAAAGACTACCAGTAAGGAAGTTGCTCTGGATATTAAATGTACATAAGTTTACAAATAGAGCCCCCCCCCCCCCCCCCCATTCATACCCAGAAAATAAGCTACATTCTACAGTCCAATGTAGCTTACTTGAAGAGACCATAATACTGGTAATCAATAAGTTCAACATACTGATCATGCTAGGATTACCCTTTTACAGCATATAATCAAACTGCATATATACAAGGTAGTACCTAAAAATCTGAATTCCGACAACTCATCACCTAAATCATGAATGTTGATTGAAGATGTCACTAGCATTTTTGACATTAATCTCTATTTTAAAAAAAGGCAAACAGTAATTTCGATGATGGCTCGAAAAACAGTAGACAATACATGTCTTTACTGGTGAATGATGTTAGTGAGTATAATATCATGTGATGCACGTACATGCATCTTGTCAAAGAACAAAAACAAAACAGAACACACAAAAGTAAGAAGAGTCGTGATATCTCCTGGTTTTTCAGAAGGGGAACAAAAAATCACAAATGTATCAAAGGAATGAGAATCAAAGGCTTTGTCAAAGTCCGCTGCATGCTGGTCTGCAATCCCATTTTTTTTTTTCACAATTCATTTTGAATAGCTGTGTGGCTGTGGACATGAGAGGAACTGGAGAGAGTGATGCACCCCCAGCGGTCAAGAACTACGTCATTGACAAGCTGGTCGGTAAGCTTGACCACTGTAGCATTCTCATAGCAGAAGGGGTCACTCACTACAACATACACTGTATTATGTTCACATAGATGTTCATGACGGTAATCATCACGTAAGAGAATTCCATGGGTAGAAGTGCAATTGTCTATCGCCTTTAGGAACTGTGGATATGCCATCATTGGTATACACTGTGTACACATACATTCGTTGAAAAACCCGAGCATCAAAGACTGACCCACTAGCTTTATAGTAAACATAGAAACTATATTGCAGAATTAAATGCAAGTAAAATATCACAATGCAGTGACACTGCAACAACATCACTGTTACAATTATAGGGTGGATCTCTGCTTTTCCCAGATTTGAACTTCAAGTAGCGTGTCTAGAAACTACATCACCTTTTGCAAGGCTTCCCATTAGTGGGGCGCGAGTTTGAAATGACCATATAGAGATATATCATAAAGAAATTTGAAGGAGTGTGCACTCTCGTGTCCCACAGTATACGATATCTTTCTAGCAATGACTCATCACTTCATATTGATAGTATGTATTACACAAGATTTTCACACACACGCTCAAATTATTCAAACACCAAAATTTGTGTATATATGCACGCCAAGAAACAATCCTATCTGTATTTGCACCCCTAAAACACTTGATCTCCATATCAAAGTCCCTGTTGGTTACTTGGAGTAACTTTTAGGGTATATTTGCTTATATTGTATGGGTCTATTAATAGTTTTGTGACATGACAGGTGTTTCTTTTTTAAATGATAGTTCTGACAGTTTATCATACATAAGTTTATATTATCAATTCCTCCCTGCATGATGCTCGATGTTGACCACCCGCCACAGGTGATGTCCGCGACCTAATCCAAGCCTTGGGTCACAGTTCCTGCGTCCTTGTGTCCCATGATTGGGGCGGCATAGTGGGCTGGACCTTCGCTGCCCACTACCCAGAGATGGTGGATAAATTCATTGCCCTGAACATATCCCATCCAGACCGAATGGCAGAACTAGTCTCCTCTTTTCTGCCCCAAACCAGAATGTCCTGGTGAGTATGTATCTCATCCAGTGCGAAAAATTTGCAAAAAAAAACAACAACAACAACAATGATACCAAAAGATCATTCTCTTACCCATTTGGTTGCACTTTCTGTCTGAGCATGCATCTTGATTCCTAAATATTTTTTTCCTTGAGAGAATTTGAATATCACCAAACTCACTTCAAACCATCAATTCCAAGTTCTGTTGTAATGTGCATACTGCTTATAACTCCTCGGTGGCGTATGTCTCCCAGTATTACACCATTCACCCACGGGCTGATCCAGGAATTCCGTAAAGGGGAGGCGCCTTTATAGTAATTAAAGGGGGCGCACGTCCCCCCCCCCCACCCCATTTTTTCTTTTTATTTCTTTTGCTTTAACAAAAAATAAAGAGGAGGCGCGGTGTGCCCCCTCTGGATATGCCACTGATTCAGCATATGCTAGCATCACTTCTTTGATAGCTTTACTGATATCCACTCATTAGAATTCGAACATATGATTTCACTGACTTTCTTTGTCGTCCTAAGTTGGAAAATATCTCACTAAAACCAAATTAATCCTCTTCTCATTCTCACTACATACTTGGGTACATGTTAGTTGTGCAAAACACAACAATACATTAGCATATATGAAAAACAAAATAATATATGATTTCAGAGCAATTAAAAAAGAGGTTTAGTGATACCAAAAGCACTATTACATTGATACTGGTGTGCAAATGAACAGACCAAGACATCCGGGTCCCATTTCATAAAAGATGTTAAGATAGCAATTCTTGCTGGCATGGCAACTTCCAACAGCAACAGCCAATCAGGAAGCTGGATTCTTGTCGTTACCTCGACAATTGCCATTCCAGCGAGAGTCGCTATCATATCAACTTTTTATGAAATGGGGCCCTGATGTTCACCCCTTGGACAGAAAGCCCCACAGATGCTGCAAACATTCCTGAGTAGTGAAAGTGAAGAGTTGATCATTCTTTCCCTCCACTCCTCTTTCTGCCCACCAGGTACATCTTCTTCTTCCAGCTGCCCCGCCTCCCAGAGATGCTGATGACGATGGGGGACTACGCACCCATCGGGATGGGCCTCCCAAAGGGTAAGGCCACAGAGGAGGAAAGGGAGGCTTTCAAGTTTGCTTTCTCTCAACCGGGTAAGTCTATTGGACTGACAACTCATCTTAACACTGCCAGTACCAGCAAACCGACATACAGCGGTAATGCAAGCCATTGCTCAAATTTCAGATATGCTGGCTGCATTTAAAGGCATAATTTACCATTTGCAGATGCAACAAAAACCCAGCATTAGTGCTTCAAAATAGTTCTAAAATGTGAGTTAAGGATAGAAACAACCAATGTAAAACTTTGAACCAGTATAAATGATGTTAAGTATTGTTAAATATACGAAATGTGAACAATATAATAGTTTTACTAAATGTTTCCAGACTAAACCATCTACAGTTGTGGTTTATTGAGAAAAATAGTGATATCTCCTATATTTTAGGCTTTAGTGCAACAATTTTATATGGTAGGATGTTTTGTGATAAAACTGACCTACACATTGGCATCAAATGTGATATCTTTAACATTTTTTAAATCACTGCTCCCAAAGGTAGACAGGGCCTTTAATATCAAGTGTAATGTCAAAAAGACACTAACACCAAAAATTCTGAACTCTCTGCAGTTCCATTTTGCATCACGACTGTTTCCCCCAGTTTTTGGTTCACGTGGTTACTTTCTGTTTGAAGATCCCAGCAATATTTCACAAATAAGTCTTTCAATTTGAATATTCAAATCATTAGTACTGTATACTAGAGGCGAATGAAAGCCACACATACAAATTACTGCGAGGAGGACTAACCTCTTCATTGAGCACTTCAAGTACTTACAAGCAGTACCAGTACATGACCGCTATTCCAAGAACCATATATAACATGCACGTATGGTTGTATCTCTAAACTGATGTTGGTATCTGTATAAAGGTACTCAACAATTTGAAGATATTTCATAGTGATAGCATGTGGCATGATTTATTTGTGTAATGTAAAGTAAGCTTTCAGTGTCCTAATTATTTCTTTTACAAAACAGAAAGGAGGCAGAAATGACAATAATCAAATTCTCAATTTCAAACAACTTGCTGTAAAAATGCCCATTATTTGCTTCCTATTTGTTTCCTTCCCCCCCCCCCCCCATTTTTCATGCAACAGGGAACAAGTTACTCTAAACACCCAATTGCATTCTTTGTTCCATGCGTACTGTGGGGATCTTGTTTTGCTCTGTCATTTCCATGTCCATGGCATCTTGTGTCATTCTCATCTTGTCTTTGTTTTTATGCCTCCGCCAGGAAGTGTCAATGGAGGCATTATGTTTTCTTTTTTGACATTTCTTGTGAGGGACAATGACAAATAACAATCTTTGCTCCACAGCTTGCTTTTCTTTTTGACGTATATCTCAATCACCTTGGTCACTCATGTTCCGCAGGGCGCGCTACCACTTTTTGAACTACTATCGCAACATTCTCAGCACACTCTTTACTGAGACCGGGAAAGTGAACGTCCCGAGTCTTCTCATCTGGGGTACGGCTGACCAGGCTCTGCACACCAAGCTCTCATACGACATGGAGAAATTCTGCCCCGACCTCAGGGTCGAGCGGATCGAGGGTGGGCAACACTTCATCCAGCAAGATCATCCCGAAAAAGTCACTGACTTCATTAAAGACTTCCTTACAAAGTAATTAACTCCAAAGTCTATGATATAAAGTTTAAGATCTGCAGTTAGCATTTTGCATAAGTATGAATATTTGAGAGCAACCTGGTAGAAAATGGCTGATGTGCTGCTATGAATCTTTTGATCAAACCATTTATTTGTATACTGGAATGAGTACTACGTACAGATCTGAGTACAGTAGACTCCCATTATAACCAAGTCCTTGGGACAGGCAGTTTTCTTTCGTTTTATCGAAATTTCGTTATAACCGAACAAATAAACAATGAAAATACATAGAGCTGATAATGTTGAGGACTGAATTTTTACTTGTGTTCGTTATAACGGGAGTGCACTGTACTTGCCTACTACTGCATAATCATGGGCCAGGCATCTCTGAATTAGACACACATTGTAAGTGTGTGTCAGTTCTAATCATCTACCCGGCATGATTGTTCAAAACAACTAAAGGACTACTAAGATAAAGCTGCAGTAGTAGATAGACTATTTCTCACCAATGCAAACACAACATCTGCTTTGGCAACAGGTTCTAAGTGTTACAAAAACACTGACTTGGGCAAGACTAGAAAAGTAGACACATATTCATAAAAGGATTGCAGCATCAGAAGTGACAGCTAACATAAATAAAAAAACAAAAACAAAAATAAATCAAACAAACCAAACCCTAATGCACATATCGTCGCCGGTAACACGAACCGACGAATCCCTCAGGTTTACGTAAGAATGACAATTCGAGAAAATCGCATTTGAAGTTAACCCATTTTTGACTTATGTTTGCTACACTTTCATGTCTATAATTTCCAATTATTTTTGTAGTACATCAGACTTCAATTCTTGCTCTAACTTGTGATGTTTTTATCGAATTGTATTGTTAACAAATAAGCGGGAAATCGTCAAAGAGCTGCATGCATGTATTTTCGGTCTGCAAAGAACGTTGTCATTTTCCATGTGTGTCCATATGTACATGTACACTGAGCGTTGTCATTGTCAACACATGTATTACATAGTACGCGCACTGTGCGCGCGGTCAATGAACTGTTGAATCTCAAAAACTACACGCAAGTCAATGCGCACTGATTCGTCGGTTCGGTGACCGCGCGTACTAGTACGCGCGGTCACCGAACCGTCGAATCACCTGATTGTTTAACACACGCGTCTATGGGGAAAACAAATAATTTTCACAAATGGAATTACATACTTTCTACAAAAGTGATAACTACGTAAAAATTACACGGAATTACACACTGAGAATTTCAGAATATGTAGTATGGAATGTCTGCTATCGAAATGAGTGAAAATCTCAAAATCGAAAATTTGACCCAAAATCGAGTGATTCGTCGGTTCGTGTGACCGGCAATGATATATTGGATACTGAGCACAAAGACGTATTCATTCAAAAGGAGTAGATTTAGCAAATTGTGTATTTTGTTACTACATCTTTCCATAACAAAAGTACACGTAAAACTGAATTCCAGGCACTGAAATGTACTTGACGGAAACAGTGTAACTGAAGAGCTTGTAACTACAGTCCAAAGCAAAACAACTACAAGAATTAATTCGAGATATGCTAATCACAGGTAAAATAGCCCAATGCAGTCCACTGCAGCCATTTGTGGTAGTGCATGCACATGGATATAAATAGTGTCGAGTGCATTCAGTGTGGCAATTAGGGCATGCTGCGTGTTGAAAGTAACCAAGAACTAATTATCATATTACAGCTCTCTGTTTCATCCCTGCTACTCAGACATGGTATGTGTCACGTAGAATGAAACAGTACTATAATCTAAACTTCCTCATATGATGATGCTGATACTTATCATTTTGGATTTGTAATCACACTACATAGCAGTACAAATGTGATGATTCTGATAGCCTGGTTGCACACATTTATGCACGCAAGGAGAGCTATATCTTGCCTTGAATGATAATGATGCATGTTGTGTCTAAAGCTGTAACACTGGATGTACAATATACTGTGTAGTGATGTAAAGTAGTGATGTAAAGTAAGTTAGCCTACAAGGTACAACTTTACCAGGAATATTTTCAAATGCAAATCATTTGACATTCTCTTGATAATGACAATTCTAATCACATCTTGTCGTATGTGTTCATCATACGTACAAGCTTGTAAGTCTGATTATTTCATTCTATCTCTGTAAGGGTCATGCATACTTTAGCGATGACAATCATCTACAGTTTAAAATATGCAACATAAAAAGCCGCTGCAGCGGTGAGTTAAGTTCATTTAACATTTCCTTCAATCACATAAAAAAAGAAAGAGAAAACACTAATCACATTTGCTCTTATTGAGGAGAAACATTGGTTGATTTTTTCAATAATTTTCATGTTTCATAGCCGTTTTCCTATCTTAAATGTCACACTGTGACTATCACAGTATTGTAAAGTAAGGATGCTCCATGCTCAGAATATTGCAGCTCTGTTCATTTGTATATCTTTTGAATTAATTTGTGTACTAAAGGCAAAGTTGTAGCACAGATTTGCAGATTTCCATACATCGGAACCTGTGACTGTCTGCATTGCCTTAACATGTTTTGCCAAGAAATCAACACTGAACAATAACACTGGTTGACTTCTACTACATTAGATTGCTTTGCTGTACATGTGTGCATTAATGTACACATTTGTATATGTGCTACTCAATGAATGTAGGCATTGCAATGTTTTGAAACCATCACAAATATTTCTGTTTGGCATGCTTCATTTACCTGCTAATTATATGCCAGGACAGTCAAGTACATACGTAGTACAATACAGTCAACACGAGTCAAGTCACATTTATATAAGCCAAAACTTTCTTCACAACACACATGTACTTGAACCCAAAGAAAAAGTCCGTATTTGTCACCTTGTATTCATGTATATTTTTTTTAAGTTGTCTAAGGAGTAAAAATGGCAGAGTTACGAATTGTACGAGTTGAAGGGAAAATCCAGTCCCTTTATACTTTGTACTTGAACCCAAAGAAAAGTCCTTATTTGTCACCTTGTATTCATGTATTTTTTAAAAAGTTGTCTAAGGAGTAAAAATGGCAGAGTTACGAATTAAACGAGTTGAAGGGAAAATCCAGTCCCTTTCATGTACTTGAACCCAAAGAAAAGTCCTTATTTGTCACCTTGTATTCATGTATTTCTTTTTTTAAGTTGTCTAAGGAGTAAAAATGGCAGAGTTACAAATTGTACGAGTTGAAGGGAAAATCCAGTCCCTTTTACTCAAAATTTTAATTGCATAAATTATGGTGGCCGTGTCTTCCTATTAAACCGTTGAGGACGAGTCCCAAGTATACTCAGGCAAGTGTATTTGGGAAATGCGTGTAGTAGCAATATCAGCCCGTCCTCAACGGGTTAATCTGACGATACAAACTTGCATTGATATCAAGCGATACATGCAACTCCACTGTGTTCTTCTTGCTCTTTTGCACGTGAATGAGACTGTTTTATCAAATGTCACCGGTCGGTCCAAACTGGAAGTCAAACCCCACGGAATTTTTGAATGGTCATGTGCTCATTCAATAAAGTGATATTCGTAGATACGGCCATGGCATAACAACTGGAGTGTATTTTGGTATCTTTCTCTAGTGTGCAATTCTGTGATTAATCATGACTACAATGAACTTCAGATGGCTGTGATGATCGCTGGTGGATGAAATGTACTGGCTAGTTGTATATAGCCCTGCTGTCTATACTCAACATTGGCTCCTTCCCGGGGGGGGGGGGGGGGGGGGGGGATTCTGGGGGCCCCCCCAGGTGGGCCATGGTGCCCATTTGAACAAATTGAGATCATGTCCCCCTAGGGATGCTACCTACCAAGTTTGGTGAAAATCAGACATGGCGATCTCAAAGTGAAGATGAAAATGTACAATTTAGGCCCCATTAGGACCCCTCCCCTGGGTCCCAAGGGGGGGCACCCCTGGTTCCCCCATGAACAAACTTGAAACTACAGTCATCAATGTATTTACTCATAGTATCAACTAAGCCCTATCACTTCTGGTTCTAGAGAAGATTTTTAAAGATTCCTTAATTTTAGGGTATTTGGGCCCCCTTGGGGGACCCCCCAGGTGGGCCATAGTGCCCATTTGAACAAATTGAGATTCTATCCCCCTAGGGATGCTACCTGCCAAGTTTGGTGAAAATCGGTCATGGGGTTCTCAAGAAGAAGATGAAAATGTAAAAAGTTTACGCACGACGGACGACGCTCGACGGACGCCGGACGAAGAGCGATTGCAATAGCTCACTTGAGCCTTCGGCTCAGGTGAGCTAAAAATAGAAATCTCAAGCTCACAAATTTGATAAGAGACAGCCTACATTCTGTGGCATAAAATGATAACATCCCTAACAAGACAACAGTTTTCTTTAACAAAAGGAAATGGTAACATAAGTCCTATGTTTGCATTAGTTCCCATTAAAATGTGTTTTACTAGGTGCAAGCAAATTGGGGTTGGAAATGTTTTGTAGTAAACTTGCACAAAAACATAGATTGTGGGTGCAGTCAAACTAAATCTTTCACTGGGCAAACTTCACTGGTGGATACCAGTACTTTAACCTGTTGAAGACGAGCCCCTTGAATACTCGGGCGGGTGTTTATTGGAAATGCATGTTATAGCAAAATCAGTCCATCCTCAACGGGTTTAAAGGACAAGTTCACCTTCATAACATAAGGATTGAGAGAATGTAGCAATATTAGTAGAACACATCATTGAAAGTTTGAGGAAAATCGGACAATCCGTTCAAAAGTTATGAATTTTTGAAGTTTTTGTGCAGTAACCGCTAGATGAGAAGACTACTGCAGTGTGTGAATAACTTAGATGTCACATGCGTACAACAATATAAGGAAAATATAAAGAGAATTTCACAAAATTTCATCTTTTGAAAAAAAGTACACATTCCCCTGACTCGTTACCGACAAATGTTATGGGTAATATTATTCCCCCTGCCTTTAGAAAGAGGCAAGTCAAGTGCTCTTTTATTATGCGAAAAAAGTGAAAATATGTTGAATTTTCTTTACATTTTCTTTATACGGTTGTACGCATATGACTCACAAGCTGTAGTAGTCTCCCTATCCAGCGGTTCCAACACAAAAATTTTAAAAATTCATAACTTTTGCATCAATTGTCCAATTTTCCTCAAACTTTCACTGATGTGTGTTTGTTGCATTCTCTCAATCCTTATGTTTATGAAGGTGAACTTGTCCTTTAAATACATGGTTTTCCTTGCAGTAGTACTCTTTATAGTGTACAAACAACTCGTAATTCCAATAGATACAGAACATCCTAAAATAAAATGCTGCACGTCTCTCCTCGGTGTATCATTTCATATGTTCTCCAGATGCAAACATGCATCACAAAAATAATATCAGACTACACGTAGCTGTGCTTGACATACAAAAGTTTTGCCCCACAAAAAAAAGAATGATTTCTCACGTTTTCACGTACACTGTATTACATGGCGTTCCATCAATGCACTTAGCATTAAGAAATGGGACACTTCAAATAAATGTGGGCATACCGCTACCATACCCACAAAGGCTACTTTATTTTGAGTGATCTTTTCACATATTCTGAAGCGTCATTTGTCCTGAAGTGCAGTGACATAGTGCAGTATTGAGTATGATGAAGTATGTGATACAATACAGAAAGTCAATCAGATATTCGCACAAACCATAAACTTTGTACACAATTCATCTTCCTGCATGCTAAAAAAACTCAATAGATACAACACACAAAAAAAGAAAAGAAAAGAAAGTGTTCCATTTAAGGTTTGAGTTATCAGCCATTTTCAGAGACTCCAACCCAAAGTACCTTCTGATCTGGAGATTCTCCCGCCTGAAACCCCTAGCAAACGGGAGACTCAAAGTTGATGTGTGCGAAGCGCGAAATTCCCAGGGTTCTAGATGCTCTCTGGTGTTATCTAAGGCTTATTTTTTCAACATACGATAGAAATATGTAAGAAATCCTTTCCAACGGGAGACAAAGAGCCAGGGCGGGAGAAATTAAATCTCAAACGGGAGAACGGGAGATTTTGCAAAAATGGGTTTTCGGCGGGAGATCTCCCGTCGAAAACGGGAGAGTTGGAGTCTCTGCATTTTTTGTTTAATGAGTAATTTTAGCATGTTGTATGAAGGAAAACAAATTTGACATTATGTATGAATGCAAAGCACGCACTTGGGAGTGTGTAGTAGCTTTGGGTGTCCATAACCTACCTGAGGGTCTTAGAAGCTCTGTAACTCTAGATGCTGTCTGGTGCCATCTTAGCCCCCCCCCCCCCCCCCCGTTCTTTATTCCTTTCTTGCTTTTTTTTTTTTTTTTTTTAATCATTTGACCATTGTGAATGAGCTGCAATCCCAGGACACAAAGTCTTATCCAGTGTTTAGAATGCTTGCAGATCCATTTGACTCACTGGCAAATTTCTTTTTTTCAGGACATCATCATTTCTTTCTTTTTATCAAGGTGCATAGAATGTTGCATGTTGTTTTGAAGATATTGAGCAAAAAGATTGCAGCATGTTGCTGTGACGTGCAAAAATTCCTTATGGCTCACCCTGTGCGTACATTCATGTTTCTTCAGGGGGGGTTTATGGTCCATACGCATTGAACTTCATATATGTTGTGTACGACTGCTAAATTTCTGACCTCCTTTGGGACAGAAGTCTTACTCCTGAGTTGTCTCGGCTAAGCAGTGCCAACTGTACTTCCACCCTGCAAGAGCAGGTATGGAATTGTCTGAGCTACAGTACATGTATGCCGAAGTAGAAACTCTGCTCTCTGATTTTCAGCAGTTAAAGGGACAGGACCTGGTTGGGTTACATTGTAATCCAAGGGGGTTTGAAGACTATAGTGAAAACCCCTGTGTTCAAGTTAAGAGGGCAGGAACTCACCTCCAGATCTCGACACCAACTCCAGAGTACATTGACCTGCCATGAATATGGGGTTGAGGTCCGAGATAGGACTCCCAGTGACAATGTTGCCACCAACAGCCTGAAATGGAACACCGACAAACATACACTCACACACATGAAAATGTCTTGTGAATTATGCAATGGCGATAATAGCAACAAATTAAAAGTATTTGCATTCACTAAACATACACTGTGACATTACAAGTCAGGCATTCATCCCATAAAGGTATGACTACAATAAGAGCGTCTGCTCTCATTATATGTGTGCATTATTACATCACAATTTAGACAGTTTATGGCAGGATTACAATTTTGTAGCAGCTTAAGCTGCTTCTCACTATAGCTGGAATCTTGATATAGAATTTATGACACAATCACGATACAACAGATGTGATCAACAACAAAAACAACAGTATGTCCTTCCATGTATCCAAAGGGACACTTCACTTCAGTTAGTGTGTATTTTAATGTTTATTCAATATCAAAGTTTCACTGACTTCTAGCATTTCCCGCTGCACAAGATGCATTGGATACGCCATATATTTTACAGGGTTTTCATTTTCAAAACTAAATTACAAGTGGTCATTCTCATTTGAAGTGACAGCTGATAACTTCTGGGCTCAGCAAAAGTTCATTGACCTTTGACCTCAGACCTGGAGAGATTTTGCCAAGAATCTAAAATTGAGGGTATCCACACTTCATGAAATATTCTTGGACTAAGATATCAAGAAAATTCCCATATAACTTTCCTCGAAAAGTAATGATCATGAGGAGATCTAAGAAGTGACAGACAGACAAACGAAGAAAACACAATGCCTCTCTCGTACCCTTTGGGGCAGAAGTATAAAGATAACTTGAGTCTTGTTTAAAGGGATGGTACAGTTTTGGTTTAGATGGGGCTGCAGGTTTCCAACCTTTTTTATGTGTTTGTTTGATAATAACAGACCTCTTATAAAATATGGAAGAACATGCTATTCTTAGAGGAATTCACAATTTGATGAAAACTGGTCTTGAAATGGCTGAGAAATAACAAAAAACAAAAAAAAATGATCCTAATAAACTGCAACAGGCCACAACTTTTACGAGGATCTCTTTGTTTTACCATGTTTCTTGGATATCTCAGTCATTTCAAAACTGATTTTTATACAATAAACATTCAATTTTCATAAGAACTGTATGCTCTCAACATTTCATAGAGTGGTTTCTAAATATCTCGAATAAGGTTAAAAGCTGAATCTCACCTCAGCCAATACTATACCATCCCTTTAAGATGAGGGCAAGAAGAACCGAAGAGATACTCACGGCCACGTTCCGAATCTGAGGACCGGCAAACCATCGGAGCATTTCCACAATGGCGGCAAAAATTCTGGTTTTGTATTCTGCAAAATGAATGTGTCATGCATACCAATGATATTATTCAGATCCTGAGAGATCTCTAAGACTTCTCTGGGCTTCAAATCAAAGAACAAAAAGAGGCATTGTCCTGTATACATCATTGTATTGTGAGCATTCATCATTGAAAGCCCCTAAAGACAACATGTTAAAAGTGGCTACTATTTTATACGAAACAGAAATTATAAATTGAGACCAAATACAAACCAAAGGATTGTACTGTAAGAACACAAATAAGTGGGCATTTGGAGAGATAAAAAAAGTAACAGAAATGGATTTCCAGGTTATCATGAACCCCTACAATTTATTTACTGAAATGAGGGCAAGGATTACGTTGTTGCAAATACACAGGCAAACCTTTGCATATTCTAGTCAATATTTACCTGGCTGGTTTTTTATGAAGTCTTTAAAGAAATTGTCCATGTGCGTCAAACTGACCGAGGACCCAATGGTCACACTCTGGCCATTCACATCAATCCGAGTCAGGTCCGGTATGTGCGTCACAGAGATGAGCACGGAGTAAAGTTGGTTCTTGAATTTCATCTCGACACCTTGAGGTCAACATGGCAGTGCAGAAAGACATCACATGTCAAAGCATTATCACATGATAATTGCACAGAGTGTTGGGCGAGGATCCATTTCAAAGTTATTATAAGTGAAATTTAAGTGCCTGCTGAGGTCATGAAATTTTACCTCTGACAAGTAAAGATTTCATTGTGATCTCTACGGGCAACATCAACAATTCAGGTGTTCTTCATGGTTTCATATGTACTGTGGTGCCATGCCATACTAGTCATGCAATGTAAAGAGGTATTGGTATTTCACCTACACCATAATAACCATCAAACATCTGAATGTACTATCTCTGCCACTGGGTAGCTGAAAATGGTGTCTCCACAACTGAAAAGAAAAAAAAAATCCCTCTAAAAAAAAAAAGAAATATTTTCTTAAGATAAAGATCTAGGTAAATGTATCTCTAACAAAAGATGGATTTCTTTCCATCTTCACAGCTAGAGGCAACAACATCATTCCTTCATCAAAAGGTCTTCTTTTCTTGTCACAATAGAAATTCATGTGTGATGGAGCATGATGGTAAATGCAGACCTGGATTTAAAGGGGCATTCCCGACAATTTTCAAAATTTCTCATCATGTAGTATATGTATCTACAGCCCCAAATATAGATTTGTGGAATTTATTGCAGTCCTTGAGCAGAGAAACTTATACTCTGAAAAATCTTCAACAAATTACACTGAACAATATTGATGACATAGGAGCCCCACATATATCAGAAATGTATCAGAAATGTTTTTTTGCTTGTTAGCTCATGAAACCCGAAGAGGGTGCTCCCCCACTTTTGAAAACATGGCATCGGCCATGTCCTTGAGCCCCAACTCATGCATTCTTATGTTGAGGCTGCCATGTCATCATTCTTGTTCATTGCAATTTGTTTACATTTTGAAAACATTCTCATTCCTCATCGCAATCACTATAAATTCAGACACTCTGTACTCAGTATAACTGATTTATAGCTGTTCAAATGTAAAAGTCTGAAAACCATCTAAAGGTCTCCTTTTTACATTTGCTAGTATCCAGAGAGGAATTTTCACAAGCTTGGGTTCAAAGGTTCAAAGGAGCTGAATTCTTTTCTTCAAGCCAGGTGCAGCTGACAGGAAATCAAACTGAAATCAATACCACATTCTTCTTCCATTCCCCCCCCCCAAAAAAAAAACCCTCATATCTCCATTCACTCCTTCCATGCACACTACTGTTCATCTTTATGTTAAAGTGACATGTATTAAGGGAACAAAAAAAAAAACAAAAAAAAACCAAAATTATGCTTGCTCCGCAAGTGAATGCACATTTCTGTGCAGCTATGACATTCTAAAATTCCATGAAAGCTCCAACTTTGTTTTAGTATCATGTCAAAGAAGGCACACAAAATGGAGTATGTATTACCCCCCCCCCCCAAAAAAAAAAAAAAAAATGGTCCTTGACACTAACCAATTTCAGAATTTCCACCAATCAGCTTTGCCATGGGGTATTTGACCTTGAGGTCAAGCAGTTCATCAAGGGTCACAGGTTGGTACCAAGTGACTCGCTCTCCTTGGAATGAAATGGACACTGGTGGCTCACTTGAAGTCATCTGCAAATGGAAAAAGGCCAAATAGAAATAAAGTTGAGGCAAAAATGGTCATGTCCTCTCATTCAAACCCATTTTCAAATAATACAGGAATTATCAAAAAACCTTGTTCAATTGACAATTTCTCTGCACAACCTACCTTTTCCATTAGGAAAAAACAAACAAAAACAATAACATTAAATTCAACTTATATCAGTCTAAAGACTTGTTACTTTATCTTTTAACAGCAATTTAATATGCTGCATCATCAATAATCATCATCACTGCTACAACAATCCTTGTAAACACGATAATCAGACAAAAATAAATAAAATCATCATCTAAAATTGATCTTTGATAGTGATCATGACAACGATGATAATATCAGGGTGAAAAGGGGCTGTTTTTAAAAGAAAGAAAATAAATATTGAACTGAAGAAAATAAAAATCTAACTGATTTTTGTAGCAAACATAACTGACTAACAAGAGTATGAAAGTGCAGAAAGATACAACTTTCTGACCACTAGAGAAACATTGCAGTCCACATCCATATGTTGTACAGTAGCTTACCATCAGTTCTGGAGGAAAGATGAGATCTTGTGATGGGTCATACTCTGCAAATTCCCTTGGATCAAACAACATGCTGGGTGCCTTTATTATAGTAGAGAGTTCAAATGAAGGGCATACAAGAAGTTCATCAAATATAGTGGACTAAATTTAGACAAGTTTATGTCCACCCCTCTCTCTTTCTTTAACTCAATCTCTTTTTCTCTATGGTTGCTTCATTTGCTCTTCCATACCAAAGTCAATGAAGTTGTAAATAATAGTAGATCTCAAGACTTCTACAGTTGTAGATCTCAAGATCTTTAAAAAAGCCACATCAAGCTTTAAAAAAAAATCTTTTTTTAAAGTTTTTAATATACACTATGCTCAGCTTTCATGAATATTTCTCCTATCCCGGGCCCCTTTTCATAAAACTTGTTATCAATGACAAGTTACGATAGTTGACATAAGCTACTGCAATCCTTGCATCTGATTGGCTGAGAGCAAATTTGTCATAGAAATGCGGCAGTTGTTACTGACAACAAGTTTTATGAAACGGGACCCAGGTCTGCAAACAAGTGATTCAAGCAACTGTCAGGACACAGAATAATACCTACTACAGTGCATACTGAATGCAAGAGATACATGTGGGGATGTGCGCATCATGCATACATACACAGCATGAAAATAGTGTACTAAGTAAATGCCTGCACACATTTCTAGTATGACATCTTTTGTTTAAAGATATGATGACATACCAGTCATGACAGTTCAGTTCCACAACTTGAGAGAATGGTAAGGAATAGTAATATTGTCGAGACAATCACAGATACATTGCACTTCACTCAAAAATAGTGAAATTATCTTTAGAGGGACATGTTGCTGCCCTACCATCTCCCCCATTCCCTGACCCTCCCCCCATTAACAGATAAGTAGTCACGTGTCTGTTTTACCAAATATTATGGGAATCTGCTCCTATCTATCTCTTCATCTCTCACTCTCACTACTCTAGTGCATATAGCGTCTGCGAATGTATGTGTTTTAGATCTTTTTTCTTCTTTTTTTGGGTGCATGCTTTCTGGCTTTCGTTTTATTCTGCAACGTTTCACGAGTCCCCTAAAACTATCATTGCAAGTGCTGGCACACATCACATCCCCTTTTGCATTCCCCCCTCCGGCCCCCTCCAGAAAGAATCAAAATCACATGGCTCCATTTCATGTTTGCTTCGACGAAACTTATTGTGAATCTCTACAACTGCTAGTGCAGCTAAAAAAAAAAATTTAAAAAAAAAAGAAGGGTTGCTCTGCCCAAACTACCTCATCATCTTCTCGGTTGTCACCGCTGTTCTTCTGGCAGGGGCCCGACTGGCAGTTTCCTCCTCCACAACACCCCTCCTGGATGGATGACAGAAGAAGGCATCAAAATGAGAGCAGGGCCTCACTTCACAAAAGATGTTAGGGTAGCAACATTTTCTGGAATGGCAACTTCCCATACACTACTGTAGCAACAGCCAATCAGGAAGCTGAATTCTTGTCATTACCACCACAATTACCATTCCAGCAAGAGTCGCTATCCTATCAACTTTTTATGAAGAGGGGCCGAGGATTCATGACCTAAAACAGTCACATCACTTGCCCCGCATCAGGCCAAAGGCAAAGACATGCAATGCACTATCTTAACCCATCTCTGCCGATCTACGGAATATTCCGTAGTTCACGCAAATGTGGCAATCACTGATACACAGGATTATCCGTAACAGAAATAACTTGGACAATGACGAGCTTTTAATAGCCTTGCTTCCATAAATTTGTATTACATATGTTCATATTTATATTATGTGACATAGCATAATTCATCACAGGACTCTGATATACATCTTATACCAAAGACTATCATTTTCTGTTTCAATTCATATATAAAATGTAGTTTTCCATGCTTTTCTTCCCATAAGTGCCAGTGACATCAAATTGAAGTTGAGAGAGCACAGTTGAGTGAACATGCCTGAGAGACCCTCTGGCATCAACAGCTTAAAAGCTCCATGGTGTGCAAACGGTGGATATGGGTTGAAAACATAACGTGAAGAAAAAAAAATATTGGTGAATTGCACGGTATTCAACCAACTTGAATGTGAATACAGACCGTAGTCATACAACTGGATGCTATTTTCTATTGATTTCCAAGATTTCGGTCTAAAAGCATAGAATTCTCTTTGACTGAAAGAGATATCGGTATCGTGGGAACAGACTATGTTTGTGGCAAGAAAAAAGAATACTGCAATTTATACAAAAATGAATCTTGTGACACAACAGAATATGCCATGTCGACAATAAGTTTCCACATACCTTGGTGAAAGTCTTGTAGCCCTGCAGGATCGGTCGGTACCCGGTGCATCGGCACAGGTTGCCTTCAAACGCCCCGTGGATCTCTTCCATTGTTGGCTGTGGGTTGTTGCGCAGGAGGGCGTACATGGACATGACAATGCCGGGAGTACAGAAGCCGCACTGTGAACCATGGGCCTTGGCAATGCGCTCCTGGGTATTAAAAAAAAAGTCACAAAAATGGCTGAACAAGAGCTCATGTTGTCCTTTTTGTTTTGCTTTGTTTTTTGTGATTCCTTTGACATCCAATCTAAATTTCTACACATATCTTCCACACACAAAAACCACAATAATGATATCACCTTTAATAGATAGACAATATTTCACATATTTCAGAAATGTAGCAATGTAATTCAATTACAATACAGCTTGCTTGACAAGTTCACCTGTGTAGAATCTATCTAAGCAGGCTTTCTTCTCTTATTCTGCTTCCTTGAGCTCCCCCCCCCCCCCCATGTATGCCTATGGTGAGGCTACCATGCCATCATCCTTTGAGTTCGTTCATTGTGATTTGTATATGAAAACATTCTCATTGCGCATCCCAGTCACTATAAATTCTGAAACTCTTTTAAAGCAGTCTAATCAATTTGTACACTTGTAATTATTCAAATATCTGAAAATCATCTGGCGGTCTCCTTTAATTCCATAAACCAACTACAATGCATGGGGGGGGGGGGTTAAAGTTACCTGGACTGGATGCAGTTTGGTCTTTGTACTCCCAATTCCCTCCACCGTAGTGACTGCAGTAAAGTGGACCGAGCATAATGGAGCCAAGCATGCATTGACAGCATTGTGTCTGGGAAGATTGATTGTTCACGAAAATTACATCATCACAATGGCAGTAGCCTGGGCACTGTGGCCAATTTTCTACACAACACTAGCTGTATAGTGAATACATTATAGAGCTGACCAACAGATACAGAAATACTGTCCCAATCTTTCATAATAAGAGCAAGAAATATTCGTGGACTCTAAAGAGAAATGTTGAAACATTAACAATGATATAAATAGACAACTGAAGGATCAGATTTCCTTCACCACTTACCACAAGAATAGACATCCTTCATACTATTGATGAACAAATAGATTATGTGAATAAATACATGGATGGATGGATAGACACAATATACGTAGGTGGATGAATAGAACGATTCATATATGAAATCCATGTCGTATGTCACTATTAATTTGCTTGTGTCTCTGTCTCTGTGTAGGTATGCGTAACGTGTGATGGCAAAATATCGCAATTGGAAAAATTTCTTCACGCCACCTTCCTAATATTCCTGCTGGTTCTGTGAATTATCAGTCCAAAAGTTTCAAAACACAATTTCAAAAACAAACTAGAAATGTCGCTTTGGCGACTGGTATGCCTCCGCCATAATGCATGATTTTCCCAATAGGTCTAGATAGTACATGTGGACACTGTGTGATTACATTTTCACAAAATTGGCAAAATATTGGAATGACAAGTTTGTCACAAATGTGTTGAATGTTCACCTTCCTTGACGTATGTTTAATTGGATGAATAGGAGAGCATGTATCTAGGGATTTAAGGACTTTAACTTGACTTTGACCCATTCATACATTTAGGCATTGAGTAATTTTCAAGGTACAGGTGTGGAGAAAAAGTGCAATTTCTGAATTGAATAGTAAATTGTTACCATTTTCATCTGGCCCTTGACCGTAAAATTCATAAGATAATTACTTTCAGGTAGAACATGCATAATATGTACTAAGTTTCAAGGTAACTCGAGCCACTTCCGAGATATGGAGGAAAAAGTTAGTTCAGCACTTTCACTTGATCTTTGACCTTTTGACCTTTGAGGCAAAAAGAGAAAAAAAAACTTTCCAGAGAATTTCTATTAGGTTACACACGCATACACCAAGTGTAAAAAAATAACCCTGCTGGCATTGCATAAATATGAGGGTAATAGTAAAATTTTGAAGTCTTGCACTTGACCTTTGACCCCTGACCTTTGACCCCATGAACCATACATTCTCTAGATAATCACTTCCAGTCAGTACATGTATATACTATGTTCCATGAAGATACCTTGAACAATTTTCCAAGGTACAGAGAAAAAAAAAGAAGTTTTGATATTTTTACTTGACCTATTGACCTTTGACCTTTGACCTCATGACCCAAACTTTCACCAGAGAATCTTAATTGGGTAATACATGTATACACTAAGTTTCAAGGAAATGTCTTCAGACATTCAATAGATATGGTGGAAATAGTGGAATTTTATGTATTTGACCCTGACCTTTTGACCTTTGACCTTTGACCTCATGACCCAAACTTTCACCGGAGAATCTTAATTGGGTAATACATGTATACACTAAGGTTCAACAAAATCTCTTCAGGCATTCAATAGATATGGTGGAAATAGTGAAATTTTATGTATTTGACCTTGACCTTTTGACCTTTGACCTTGAGCATGTGCACCCAAAAGTTGATAGGCACAACTTCACCCCCTAATACACATACATGCCAAGTTTCATTAGGATACCTCAATAGGTTTCGATAGTTACCTTGTCCACAAAATTCATTACGGACGGACGGAAGGACGGACGGACGGACAACCCGAAAGCATAATGCCTCCGGCACCACTTCGTGGCGGAGGCATAAAAAATGATCTGTCCTTGATTAATATCAGGAAGTTTCCAAATCTCATTTTCAGCAACTGGCAGTCTCACAGCACTTTAGTGGAGTCCTGCCAATTATCTGTTCTGGATGATTTGTCTGAAAAAAGATAAATCTAAAAAAAAGAAACAACAACAACAACAACAACTGACCACCGGACATATACTTTTTGTTATTTGCTGACCTTGGTAGATGAGACACACATCACACACAAAGACCATAGACCACAAAATATGTCACTAAATCAGTAATAACCCCCCCCCCCCCCCAGTTGCCTTGGTCTACTTTTGAAAGGCTGGTCTCTATTCTTTACACTTTTTTTGTGTGTATGGGTACCACAAAAATCTCTCAATATTGTGGAAAGAATAAGCTTGATAGAGTAATTTCTACAGAAAGAACACTCCTCCCTCCCTCCCCCTAAAAAAAAAAAATATATAAAAATAAAAAATGCATAGTTTGTTTTCTGTAAAGGAATGTGAGTTATTATTAGAATGGTTTATTTGCCCGAAGGCTGAAATACATTGCAATGACATACAAATACCTCAAAATTAAGTAGAACACATTGAGCTATGATACATGACAATACACAGCATCCTTCATAATATATTTAACCAAAAAAAAAAAGAATCTGCCAAATTCATATTCTAAAGATATACTTTGCAAAACATCAGAAAAAAAAAGAATCACTGGACCAATACTACCAACAAAAAAAAAGCAAATAATCTATTCATGTGTTATATATAGAATTAAAACAAATTGTAATAGCAGAGCAGACAAGGCCACCCAGACTCAGTCACTTGTTTCTTGTCACCATTACAGCGGATCTTTAAAGGATACTGAATCTTCTGTGTTGTACGGTCGAAATTGGAGACCATCACGGTACAAGCCCCGCATCCACCTTCAGCACAGCCCAACTTGGTCCCGGTGAGCCCCACTGGATGTCTGGGTTAAGGGCTACTTAATCCTCATTTTGATATTCAGTTTGATACATTGCCTGGTCTGGATACACCCAGTTGCATTGTGGGTAAACCTGCACAACACTTTTCCCTGCATACATGCCCTTCTCACTCATGCACTGTCACTATTCAGAGATAAAACCAGCAATGAGCACAAGCACTGCATAAGGCACACTGACTGAAAATAAAGCTAAATAAAAAATTTAAAAAAAAACTTTGGATCTAGTGTTGTTTTCAGAAGAGACATAAGGCATGAGACATGAGCTTAATTGGTCATAATTGTTTAGTTCTGTAGTGTGCAAATGACTCCATACCATCTTCTTATCTATTCCTCGTAAGCAATGATACTTGTATGTATATCATATTTAGATAAAATTATATTTTTTTGACATTTCAGATATAAAATTTTTTAAAGTTTACAAGCTTCATGTGTTTAAAAATCTAAATTCAATCTACACCAATTTGAAAGATAAGGGGGAGGGAATAAATTTGCACTATCTCTCCTGTTTGGCACTGAAATGAAAGTACAAGAAGAGGTCGAAAGAGTTGACAACACACAAAAAGCACAACAAAAACAAAACAAAATATAACAATGGAACAAGAGCTCAAACATGTGATCATAAACTTGTCAGTGGCATATGTCTCCACTCTCTTTCCTAAGCCCCACTTATACCCAGACAGCATTGGATATAAAACCAGCAACTATGGTATTACGAGTGGCAGTTATTCATGAAAGCACAAGTGGCACACATGATCAAAATCTCTGTCATAACATCAATGCTTTTAGACTGCCCCCATGTGCAGTATTCGCTGATGAGAGCTTTTCCTCGAATTGGATTGAACCCCAGTGGGTAGCAAATGAAGATCAATTCAATCAGGCTGTCCATGTCTCCCAACAATACTGGGTCTTTTAACATTACTGCCTTCTTCTATTAAAGGTGCATAGTCCCGGTGTTTTAGTCAAATGCGTACGCGGGCGCACGGCGCAAGTTTCCTAAAGAGACCTACGCTATCGACTCCTCTTTAGCGCTTACGCTGTGGCCCACTTCCCCGAGTCCGAAGAAGTCCGATTGACTATAGTCAGTGGTCCGATCACAGTTCGGCTCATGATTCGGCTGAGGGGGATGACAGCTTCAGCAAACTTCTTTTGTGATGTCATAATAAGAAGCACATATGAACGCACCCTGGCATTACTACAGACTGCGCAATGCGCAGAGAAGACAACGAAGGCAACATTACTTCGCAACACCTACACACTTTACTCTTGATGACAGCTCAACTTCGGTAATCTTCGTATCAATGCTAACGGTGATCGGCAGTATTATCAACAGCGCCCTCTATGCTACCGGGACTATGCACCTTTAAAGGAGACAAAAGCTGCATACATTGATGAGCACCGACAGTATGCACATTAAACCCTTTGTAAAAGAAACTCTTGATGGAGGATTTCTGATGCCATAGATCAACGAACCTGGAAGGCCAACTCCCACGTAATGTTATATTGCTATCAACAAGACAAACTGCTCAAGAAACAAAGGAATAAAATAAAAAATGAGAAGATTAAAATGACAGCTTCAAATTCATGTCTTTGGTCTTAACGCAGGATGTAAGGAACACCTCAGCAATGTATAGTAACTTCTGTTGGAATAACAGGAGACCGGCCTGAGCCCATGCTCCTTTCCAGCTATCCTTTGGAGATGATCTGAGGTTGGCTTATGGGCCGGTCATACAATGTAGCTTTGTGTAAATGACGCCCAGCATGATGAGGCCAGCTTCATAACTGAAATTGACTGGTCACATGGGCTGCGGGGGTCATGTGATCTCAAACCAGTCAACACCATTACCACAAAATTATCTTCTCTTTATATATATATACAATACTTGCATTAATTAAATATGTAATCACACAACAAGACCCAATATTAGTGTTGGCCTGGTGACCCGGGGCCACTGGGCCATCAGTAATAACAATCTACTGTATTTCTGGTGGCCCAGGGTACCACAAACAGATGTCAGGCCATTACTTTATAAGAAGTTAAAAGTTTTGGTGGCTCAATTGAATCACCACCATTTTTTTTTTTTTTTTTTTTTGGTGTGTACATTGTTGGTTAATGTGTTTTTCTCATCCAGAACAGGCGCGGTGGAGCACCCCAATTATCTCGCAGAAATCCATCAGCAGCCGAGCCTCATTTGCATAAAGTAAACAACATGTACTCGCGTAGTTGAGAAAAAGTAAACAACTTCTCAAGGTAATAACAATTTAAGGAAACCTATTTTCGGATTAAAATTCAGTTAGTTTGAATTTGAAAACATGTCCGAATATGCACATATAACATATTAAAGGATTTGACAATGATAAAATGTGAAATTTTAGCGAAAACCTGGCGAGCAAAATTACCAAAAGTATGCCTCGAAAATCATCCTAAAATTCACAAAGTGTGATTGCGGAACCAAAGCGCCATTCGAACAAAGTACAGTCAAACCTGTCTATAGCGGCCACCCAAGGGAAACAACAAAAATGGCCGCTATAGACAGGTGGCCATTATAGACAGGTTGGCGGCCATTTTGATTTCCATTACTTGCATTTTATAATAGGCCGAAAATACCGCATGTTATTCTTTAAAAAACAACAACAACAACAACATATAAGTTTGCATGTGCAGCAGTGCTATTATGGGGATTTTCGTTGACAAATTCACTTCATTTTTTTTCATTGCCTCCTTCTATTCTTTTGATGTAAAAATAATATTTCGGGCCTGAGAAGTGCTCTGGTTCATCCCTACCGGTTAGCATGAACGGGGCTCACGAGAGCTGAGTTCGATGGAGGATTGATGATGTGTAACATTTACGTAAACTATAGAAACAATACCCAGACAAGTACCATGTTGTCCTTATTCAAAGGGACTTAAACACTAATTAGTCTGCATTTTGGTAACAGTGTAAGTTGTCATTAGGAGTTGTCTTTGCCTTTGTAGCATCTATTCAGGCTGCATTACTGAAGCCTAGATCTAATCTAGTCAAGTTGGTGGTAAGATGGGTTTTCGTGGCAAAGAGCTGCACTAATATTTTGTCGATCATGTCTGTGTGATTGTGACTGAGCTAGGACTCGGTAGAAATCACGCAATGAACGTAAAAGACATTGTACTCATTGCCGATTTAATGGATCAACTCAATTTTTGTGGCCGCTATACGCAGGTTGATATTCACCACGGGAGACAAAATGAGTGGCCGCTGGCCGCGTTAGGCAGGTGGCCGCTATATAAAGGGTCTATAATACAGCAATTGCGTTCGGGGGATTTTTCAGTGGCCGTTATAAGCAGGTGGCCGCTATAGAGAGGTGGCCGCTAAGACAGGTTTGACTGTACACCGAAATGTATTTATCTGCTTGCATTTTAAATGTCATACCGTAATATCCCCGGCCATGGTTGTGTCGGAAAAAACCACAAGGCGATGTCAAAAATGACACGAACGCAACGCGTACAGGTCGGTCCCATGTATATATAATCGCGTCACTGTAGCGTTGCATGTCACAGCACACAAATGCTTTGCTGCCTGCAGCGTGCGCGGCAGCAGCTCAGCAGTCACCGCCGTGCGACACTCGGCAAAATTGACTGCGTCACATGCAAACCAACAATGAGCACGAAATCCTGAATCTCACATACCACGCATGCCCAATATTACGGGAAAAGAAATGACGTCATTTTCAATTGTTTCGCTGACTACAATTTTCTATTCCAAACCCTGTAAAAACAAGTTGATTTCTCAAAAAGTACAGGTGGAACCAAGCGAAAACTTTCACCATGTATGGATTGAGGCCTGATGAAGTTATGTTGCCAATTTCGGACACATTGGAGCCCGGCCATAGTCCAGTCGGAAAAAAACAGAGAGCATGTTTTGCGAGAGGTGATTTTCAAAATGCTTTAATATCTCAAGTTGTAGTGCAGCAAATTTCATAATTTTTTCATCAAAAGGAAGGTTTTTAAAAACTTAGATAGTGTGGGAAGTTTGAGTTTCCTAGCGGCATGCATAGCGGCACAAGGAGAAGGTAAAGATTTGACTTTTTCATGCACACAGTTTCGGGCAGCCGTGGATGCCCGTTGGAAATTCAAATAGAACGGGGCGATAATGAGATGCAAATTGGGGTGCTCCACCGCGCCTGAGTAAAGGGTAGAATAACTTGTGGCCTGGTGTTTGATAACCACACATATTTCAGCTAGCTGCCAAAACCAGAGTTGCAAGATCACTACCAATCTTTACAGCTAAACTTACTCTATCTAATATTGTCAAATCTGATTTCTGATATTACTGACAGAACCTTACACATTTCAATTCATTAAACTATGGTATGATGCCAAGGAAAATCATTTTTATGCATAAAATCAAGATTAAATATGTGAGACTTTAATAGTGAACTTTATAGTAACAGTACGTGGCATTAGAAGCCCTCTGTTATATATGCTTTACCAGCCAATTGTCACATAATTGTCATGGTCTATAATCATATTAATGTTTTACCTAATTGATTCATTGTGAAAACATTTTTTTTTTCTTTTACTTCTTAATAAGCCCAACTTAAACCCATGGAGGACGGACTGATTTTGCTATAACAAGCATTTCCCCTAAACACTTGCCCAAGTATACTTGGGACTCATCCTCAACGGGTTAACAGAGCCTTGCCACTGTGACAAAGTCAAGGTAGCGTGCATGTATAAACATTTTTTTTTTATCCTGCCTGTTAAAACAGTCTCAGCAAAAATGTTGCCCAGATGTCACGGTGACTTTTGCCCAATTCTAGCCAGCTGGGGTAATTAGAGCAACATTAACCTGACATTACCCAGGTATTAACCCTTCTATTACAACACAACTGTGGTAACAGTCCTGTGATATGTACACTCTGCACACATGTGCAACATTGCAGACAGAGAATGATTAACACACCACGCAACAATCACATACACTGTACATGGATTGTAACCACTGACCTCTTCGTAGTTCAGATCAGTGATTGTAACCATGTTTTGTTTATAGACAAGCAGCTCTGGTTGGTGGCCGGGGTAGTTGCATCAGTGGACACACTCCCTTCGTAGAAACCTGCCAGGAGAAGGTTTTTGGTGTGTGTCTTTTAAAATGGGCTCCTGCGGTTTTAATGCCTGAGGTGAGGAATTTTGTTCTTCTGGCTATGTTGTGACATTGTCGCACTATGGGCTGTTAAAATAGGGCTTTTAGTCACAGTTTGTGGTACCGGTATTTGAAGCATTTTATCATAGTATACCTGCCTATTTTCACATACTACAGACATACAGAGTAATTTATCATTTTGAAGTTTGATTATATGACTTCATTTTTTTTTCTTGTAATTCTTTTTTTTTTTGTTGTACATGTACACTGTACACTACCCTACCAAATAGAAATTACACCGTGTACACACACACACACACACACCATACAACCCCCTATACTGTAAACACAGGGAAAGGCATATGCTACACTGTAACAGCTGATCTGCTGTAGCCCTTCCTGCCTCCATGTAAGTCTAATTAGGTGATACGCTATCAGCGTATCACCTATTGTGATTGTCAAAATCTCTCTTTATTTCTTTTTATTCTTCTTTCTTTCTGGACAATTTTGTGTCATCAATATCTCAAGAATGACATTACGGAATAACATGACATTTTCAGGGAACATGTCTCATGACAAAATCTAGCCACAATAAGGTTTTCATGACAGTAACATATCTATGACGTCATCTAGGCGCCATTTTGTGATTTTCGGACCATGTTACATGATCGATCATAACTTCATAACTAAAGGTCATTTCTGTATCATTTTCTGTGGACATTAAGTTTAGGTCACGCTCTATCTTACATGTTAATGCTAATTACCTAGGACATCATTACGCGCGCGTACGCGCGCATCAAACTTTTAAAAGGCTCAAAACAACTTACCAATGGGAAATCTCGAAGTTTCAGACAATTTTAAGCGTTCCGCGCGTAGGCGTCCGTCCGCGCATTTTCGCGCGCAGTGCGCGTAAGCAACATGAAAATGCAATTGTTTTGACAGATTTGGATTCCTGATACATTAAGTAACAATATCCAATGATTTCCGATCAATTTTGACTTATAACAAAGGAATGCGCTGGCGTCAAAGTTGAAATTTCGTGTGCGCGTCTATGTGGAAATATAGCGAAAAACATGTCTTTGTTTATTTCGCCAAAGCTCTTTAAAACGCAGGGTGACCCTATGTTTTTATTGCATATTACAAAAGCATATGAATTGGAAATAACATTTCAAGCATCAATATTTCCCGAAATACATTATGACGTCATCATATCATCATCTGAAATCAAAAAAGTGGAATTAATTTTTTTGAGGTACTGTTTCTGACATTCATTTGCTCGTATCTCTCTTGTTTAAGCTCAATATTATCCCAAATTCAAATATGTTTTACTTTGAACATTTGCCTTTCAAGTCCATGTCATGGTTTTGAAATTTGATGACATCATCATACCTTAAATTGTGATTAAAGGTAAAGACTCAAAATCGGACAAATTTACGTGTATTGTCTATGGGAGGTGATTTTTTTTTAGACCATGCATTGACTTGACAACGTTTAAGCACCTTTATCTCAGCTGATTTTGCTCCATTTCCTCTGAAACTTATGTATGTTGTAGCTCAGACAATAAGCTGCAGTCATCATGCATTTTATATTTTAAAATCTCCTCATGAGGTCGACAATTTTGTAGTTAAAAACTGAAAATGAGAATGCAATCTGTACGGAACGATTGGCGATCGTTGTTTGCAACTGTATATTGGTCGAATCCACGCGGCCACTTGTGGGAAGTTGAATAGCGCCATCTCCGTCAACAGTCACGATTGTATAATTAAAAATTTAAGTTTCGCAAACGATCTTCAGGACAGCCATTTGGCGTAATCGCTTAGCGCGCTGGGTGTTCATAACGCCATACCGGAAGGCGAGAAGTTCGACTCCCGCAGGACTTTTCCCTTTTTTTCTTTTTTTTTTTTCGGCTGTTCAGCTTTACTCGATGTCATTTATCGTATTATTTTATCAAGTATACGTAAGCCGTGAACACGGCTGCTCTATTTCCCTTAATTGTTTTGTATTGGAGTTTGGAGATTGGGTTTGCTTCATTAATTTTGTCACACTTAATGTTGTAAATTGCCCCTTGTTACAGTGTCCCGCTTGCCACCTTTCGTTTGCTCTTTCCTTTTCTCTTCATTGGTTATTGTTATATTGTAACAGGATAGGTAGGAACATGTACGTTTAGATAACTGGCAGGAATGGGAGCTGAATTGATTAATTCTAGTCCAGGTGTATGGCGCCTCGCTCATATCTTTGAAATTCCAGGTTGTTATTGTTTGACCCAATTACGGAATTGTAGACAGGTTTTATGTTTCTATAGAGGTATCTTATGCCACATGAGTGGAAGGCATCACTGTTTAGTAGTAGTAATGAACTTTTTCATGTTGTAAATGATATTAAGTTATGAATTTCACATCCAATCTTCGGGACAGCCGTGTGGCTTTATAGTCGCTTAGCCCGCTGCATTGTCATTATGCACTACCTTAGGACGAGATGTTCGAGACCCGCAGGACGCTATTATTTTCTCTCTCTCTCTTTCTTTGTTTTTCTTTTGGCAGTTCTGCTTTACTCCGATGTCATTTATCGTATTATCTTATCAAGTATATAACTACCCCACGAGACACAGTCACTCAAGTTCCATTTTTTTTTTTTTGTCGGAGGCTGGAGGTTGTATTTGCTTTATTTATCATACGTAATGTTGTAAATTGCCCTTGGTATACAGTGCCCCGCTTGCCACCTTTCGTTTCTCTTTCCTTTTCTCTACGTTTGTTCCTGTTACACTGCACAAGACAGGTCGGAAAATAATTTACATAACTCAACTGGAGCAGGAATGGCAACTGAATGAATTAACTCTAGGCCAGGTGTATAACGGCGTCTCGCTCATCTCTTTGAAATTCCAGGTTGTTATTGTTTGACCCAATAACGGAATTGTAGACAGGTTTTATGTTGCTATAGAGGTATCTTGTGCCACATGAGTACAAGGCATCACTGCTCAGTAGTAGTAATGAACTTTTTCATGTCCCTCCACGTCAATTATAGTGTGTTTAAAGGGGTTGTGCGTCTATCTGCCAAAGAAAAGGAAAACCTTATTTTCGCCATGGCTGTTTCTCTATACGTAGCCGTATGTGGTGAGTGTTGTTGGTATCTGAGCAGTGAAGAACAGAGCGTCAGGCTAAAATCCCCCTTAGTTATACGCGCTAAGCGTTCAATGTCATATATCTTTATTTATGTAGTCAATCACTGCTAATGGAGTTACAGAATTATGTTATGACACGTTTCACTGAAAGTTTGTAAAGCAAAGTTTATGGACAAGGCAAGCAATTGTACATAAATAATACCATTGATTTCAGAGGGAAATTATGTTATACCTAAATGTAAGAGTATCACTGCTTTGGAATTGGTGAGACAATATGCTTGGCACGAGGGCTTCCACTTCTAATAGCTGATCCCTTTGAAGATTTGTCGGTCACGGGTGATCGTCATGATTCATCTTTCACGTAGAAGCTTACGTTCCACACTCTTAGTTCGAGAAGACTTACCATCACACTTCAAATTGCGATTAAAGGTAAAGACGCAAAATCGGACAAGTTTACGTGTTATGTCAATGGGAGGTGATTTTTTTTTAAACCATGCATTGCCTTGACAACGTTTAAGCACCTTTATCTCAGCTGATTTTGCTTTATTTCCTCTGAATCTATAGTATGTTGTAGCTGAGACAATAAGCTGCAGAAATCACGCATTTTATTTTTGCAAATCTCATCAGGTTGATAATTTTGCAGTTTAAAACTGAAAATGAGAATGGAATGTCGACCAGACGATTACTGAATCATCTTTGACATACATAACTTTACGTTCCTCATGTTTTCTCGTCGAGACGTATGGCCGAGTGGTTAAAGGCGACGTTTCAGAGACGTGAGGTTGCGGGTTCGAACCCCACAAGAGCACGAAACAAAATACTTACTTTTTTTTTTTACTTTTTTCTTCAATGGAGTACTACACCTTCACCTATGCAGAAATCACGTTCGCATGTAACCGCACCTATACGCACACACACACAATATCCCTTTGTTTTGTGTTGGAGACCAAAGCGCTTCGACTGGAAATTTCGACTTGAAAATACACATGTAAATGTGAAGGTGACCCTTAAAAGACCTTATCGCCATGTTTGATTTCTGTTTTTTAACAGTATAAAGACCTATTGGTAAATATTCATTTACATATCCTGTCTGATCGACTTACTTGCCCACGCCGACACACGCATGAAATGTTCACATGGTTGCATGACAGAAACAATTTCATCTGAATTATGTGGGACTGTATAAAGAATAGGACTTCACGAATGTGTCTCATGTCCTCTATTTGTCTGTTTATGCTAAAAAAACAACTGCTATAACATCTAATACATTTTGCTTCACTTGTCACACAAAAGGTTATAAATTGCAGTTGTGCAGTATATTTTTGCCAGCTCTCGTCTTCTCTTCCCTTTTCGCTACGTTTGTTTTGTTATACTGAAGGTGGGGATTTATGCATTTATATAAATACTTCAACTTGAGTGGGAAAAAGAACTGAATTGATTTACTCTAAGCCAGGTGTATACCGTCTCGCTCATCTCTGTGATATTTCGTACTGTATTGTTTGACCCAATAACGGAGTTGTAGACAGGCTTTATGTTGCTTTAGAGGTATCTTGCGCCACATGAGTGGAATGCATATGCTGTTTAGTATTAATGAAGAGTTCTTTCATGTCCCTCCGTGCCAATTACAGTGTGTTTAAAGGGGTTGTGTGTCGATCTGCCAAATAAAAGGCAAAACTGTTATTTAAGTAATGGCTGTTTCTCTATACGCAGCCGTAGGTGATGAGTGTTGTTGCCATCTGAGCAGTGAAGAGCAGAGTATCAGGTTATAATCCCCTGAGTTATATGTGCTAAGCGTTCATTTTGATATATCTTTGTTTATCTAGTAGTCACTGCTAATGGAGTTACATAGTTATGTTATGACACGTTTCACTGAAAGTTTGTAAAGCAAAGTTTATGGACTATGCAAGCAATGGTAGGCCTACATGATTAATACCATTGATTTTAGAGCGAAATTATGGAATGCCTAAATGTCATTGTCTCATTGCTTTGTTGAGACAATATGCTTGACACTCCTTCCACTTCTAACTGTTCCCTTTGAAGATGTGTCGGTCACGGGTGATCGTCATGATTCATCTTACGTTCCACACTCTTGGTTCGAAAAGACTTACCATTTAGTTACGTGGTTAGAAGCTATGTCTCTTTCTTTATTTTAGTTGAGGTAATGCCGCTTTCGTCTAGGTACAAATCATATTGTCATGTAAACAAACACACACTCTCTCTATTTGCCTCTGTTTTGTTTTTGGACGTTTCATTGCTTTTTCTGCCGGAAAATTTCACAGGCTTGTAGCTGCAAGGGCTTTCTTTATTTTTCCTTTTTTTCTTAGGCAGTTCAGCTTCACTCCTATGTCATTTGTTTCACTATTTCCTCAAGTATACACATCCCCACGAACACAAACACGCAATTTCCCTTATTTTATATCGGAGGTTAGAGTGTTTCTGTTGCTCGTGGGAATTTTTGTTTATCGCCAAATTACAATTCATTTAGCTAAACATGGATACTCAACCAGCAGAGCCCTTAAAATAAGTCAGCAAGTAGTTACTAGTACAATATAGCACCATATTTCGTCCGGGTATAAATCCCATTCTGTAAAGACACGCACTCGCTGTATTTTCCTTTGTTTTGGATTGGATGATTCATTGCTTAATTGCTGGAAAATTTTACAGGCTTGTAGCTTTAAGAGCTCTCCAAACTGATCATATTAATGACAAGATTCGATATAGCAGTTTTGGTTATGGAAATAAGGGCTAGAGTTCATATTTTTAAAAGACCACTATTAAAGTCAAGACGATCTTTAGAACACTGTATTGACGTGTTTCAATTTGTTCGTGTTTATATTTGTTCGTCATCGTAGAGATACACTGTACTAAGAAAACCTGTTAATCTACTTGGGCCTACTTGCACACGCAGACACACGTACAGGACTTTCCATGTGGTTTGCATTGTTACTAACAATATGATCTGAATAATGAAGGTCCAAAAAAATCGACTTTGCTAAAATATTATTGCAGAAATATAACTTAAAGTCGCTATATTTAATTGTTTCGTTGTCAATCACTGGTGACCGATATCTGATGACCCAAAGCGTATCACCTAACTCGTCTTTAAAGTGACGAGTTTCATGTCTCGTTCTTCTTTCTTTCTGGCCTATTTTGTGTCGTCAATATCTCAAGAATGACATTACGGAGTAACATGACATTTTCAGTCAACATGTCTCATGACAATATCTAGCCACAATAAGGTTTTCATGACAGTAACGTATCTATGACGTCATCTAGGCGCCATTTTGTGATTTTCGGACCATGTTACATGATCGATCATAACTTCATAACTAAAGGTCCTTTCTGTATCAGTTTTTGTGGACATAAAGTTCAGGTCACGCTCTATCTTTCTTTCTCAGATGCTAATTACCTAGGACGTCATCTAGGACGCGTAAGCGCGCGTCAAACATTTAAAAGGCTCAAAACAACTTTCCAATGGGAAATCTCGAAGTTTCAGACAATTTTAAGCGTTTCAAACAATTTTGCGCGTGCGCGTCCGTCCGCGCATTTTCGCGCGCACAGCGCGTCAGTAACATGAAAATGCACATTTTTTGACTGATCTGGATTCCTGATACTTTGAGTAACAATATCCATTGATTTCTGATAGATTTTGACAAATAACAAAGCAATGCACTGGCGTCAAAGTTGAAATTTCGCGTGCGCATCTATGTGCAAATATAGTGAAAAAACATGTCTTTGTTTATTTCGCCATAACTCTTTAAAACGTCAGGTGACCCTATGTTTTTATTGCATATTACAAAAGCATATGAATTGAAAATAACGTTTCAAGTATCATTATTTCCATAATTAAAATATGACGTCATCATATCGTCATCTGAAATCAAAAAAGTGGAATTAATTTTTTTAAGGTACTGTTTCTGACATTCATTTGCTCGTATCTCTGTTGTTTAAGCTCAATATTATCCCAAATTCAGATATGTTGTACTTTGAACATTTGCCTTTTAAGTCCATGTCATGCTTTTGATATTTGATGACGTCATCATACCTTAAATTGTGATTAAAGGTAAAGACGCAAAATCGGACAAGTTTACGTGTATTGTCTATGGGAGGTGATTTTTTTTAAAAGCATCAATTGACTTAACAACGTTTAAGCACCTTTATCTCAGTTGATTTTGCTTCATTTCCTCTGAAACTTTAATATGTTGTAGCTGAGACAATAAGCTGCAGTAATCATGCATTTTATTCTTTGAAATCTCCTCATCAGATTGACAATTTTGCAGTTTAAAACTGAAAATGAAAATGGAATGTGGACAAAACGATTCCCCATGTATCTTTCACATACATAAGTTTACGTTCCCCATATTTTCTCGTCGAGACGTATGGCCGAGTGGTTAAAGGCGCCGTCTCAGAGACGTGAGATTGCGGGTTCGAACCCCACAAGATCACGAAACGTTTTTTTTTTTTTTATTTTACTTTTTTTCTTCAATTTTGTATTTCATATTCGTCCATGTAGAAATCACGTTCGTATATAAACGCACCTATACACACACACAGACACACACACACGCCATATCCCTCTTTTTTGTGTGTTGGAGACCACATTGCTTCGACTGCAGCAACATTTTGCAGGTTGACTTTGTCAAACCGATCATAGTATGTAATGACGACGACTGAGGTGTTGTACTTTGAACAATTGTCTTTCAAGACGATGTCATTGTTTTGTAATTTGATGACGTCATTACACTGAAAATTGTGATTAAAGGCAAGGTATCAAAACCAGCCGATTATAGGTTTTATGTCTGCGGGACGTATTTTTCCCAAGTTGCCAGAAATGGCATAGTGACCTCAGTCGTTACAGGGCCGCTTCTCCGTCTAGCAATGCAATAGATGTTCACCAGGCCACGTTAGTTGAGTGGGCATTGACTTTCCCCCTGTTATATCTATACATTGTTTTTTTTTTTGTCTTACCATTTCCGTGGATGACCCGTGGCCGAGTGGTTACAGAAACGGTTTCGCATGCACGCTCAATATAAGTTCAAGGTGCCTATATCACATTCTTTTCTTTGTCGATCACAGATGACCGTCATCTGATGACCACAAGCGTATCACCTAACTCGTCCTCAATGTGACGAGTTTTCATGTCTCGTTCCATTTGTGTTTCATTTTTGTTTTGTTATATTCAGTAACACCTCACAGAACACCTCTGAACTATGATTATTGGAAAATATTTGCTACTTATGAATATGAATTCACTGGAGCATGAACAGACATGTTAAGATCGACTAAAATCATCTAGGTAAATATTTGCTACAGACGAATTCATTGAAACATGAAGGGACATGTTCACATTGACTGACTGAAATTATCTCAGTAAACATTCGCCACAGATAAATTCATTAAAACATGAACAGACATGTTCAGATAGAATGGCACATGGTATCGAAACACTACAGAACTACCAAACCAAACCAAAGGAATATGATACAACTTCAAATTTAAAGTCAATTGTTTCAAGGGCACTTTAACTGAAGAGGATCAATAGACGACATGAGGCTGGCCAATGTGAATACAATACACAGGTATCTGGCTGTTCTGCACTTTGAAACATTCACTCCCATCTTCAAAGGAGACAAAAGCTGCATGCCAGGACTTAAATTTATGCATTGATTGCACGCACATGAACCCCACTGTAAAAGAAACCCCAGATTGAAAGTTCCTCTCTTAGTCTGGGTGCTAAAGCGACTTTTTGGGCCTAACCTTGTTTTACCGTCCACCTAATGTTTTTTGATGGTTTTACCGTATTTCGGGGATGCTGAATCCGAATCTGGATGATGCAACTCTTGCATCCTTGAGGGTTTTGAGATATTCAAGATGGCCGCAAAAATGGCCGCCCGAACTGGAAATTCCCACGTATTTCCTTCTAAATGGTGATAGATTGAAAACAATTGACGGTTTTACCCTATTTCGGGGGTGCTGAATCCGAATCTGGATGATGCAAGTCTTGCATCCTTGAGGGTTTTGAGATATTCAAGATGGCCGCCAACATGGCCGCCAAAACTGAAAATTCCTACGTATTTCCTTCTAAATGGTGTGAAATTGGGAATAATTGATAATTCTATCCTATTTGGAAGGTGCTAAATCCGAATATGGATGATGCAACTCATGCATCCATGAAGTTTTGAGATATTCAAGATGGCCGCCAAAATGGCCGCACCAATTAAAACCAGAAATTCCCATGTATTTCATTCTAAATGGTGAGAAATTGATGGTTTTACCCTATTTCGAGGGTGCTGAATCCGAAACTGGATGATGCAACTCTTGCACCATGAAGTTTTTGAGATATTCAAGATGGCCGCCAAAATGGCCGCCAATTAAAAACGGGAATTCCCACGTATTTCCTTCTAAATGGTGAGATATGGAAAACAATTGATGGTTTTGTCCTATTTCGAGGGTGCTGAATCCAAATCTGGATGATGCAACTCTTGCATCCATGAAGTTTTTGAGATATTCAAGATGGCCGCCAAAATGGCTGCCAAATAAAACCGGAATTTCCTACGTATTTCCTTCTTAATGGTGAGATATGGAAAACATATCATATTGTGATAGTGATGTAGAGAAGTGTACTGAAATTACCCAATATTACCTGTCTTAATCCATGAGCAGTTTTAATCTCTTCATCCATGAACACTCAAATTGGTTATTTGGTTTATATTGATGGTCTTGATGACATTGTTGAAGACAAGAGTGGGACATTTTTATAGTTATGCTTCAATTTTTTTTCAATTATGATGTAACATTATATATGTGTATATGTATAATATGTATACGTATATATAATATATTACAAACACACACGAGGGGACGGTCAGATATCACAGGTAACGCGAAAAAAATTGAGTAAAAAAACAAACGAAAACATGGAAGGTAATAATTTAAGTATAAGAAAATGTTAAGGAGTTTCCGTTCATACAGGAAATTTTAGATGTCCCAAAACCTTCAAAGACCTTCAGCACCCTCGTAATAGGGTAAGACCATCAATTTATTTTAAAACTTTTACCATTAAGAAAAAATATATTAACATTGGAATTCTGCCACTTACTTTGGCTGTCATCTTGGTCGTCTAAAAACCCTAAAGAATGGATGAATTTCAACAACCAAGTTTCGAGGGTGCTGAATAGGGTCTAAAATGTTCCAATTTTTGACAGTTATATTGGCGGTCATCCTGGACATCTTAAAAACCCTTAAAAAGAATACGAAAGTTGCATCAACCAGGTTCGGACTCAGCACCCTCGAAATAGAGTAAAACCGCCAATTGTTTTCAATTTTACACCATTTAGAAGGTAGCAGAGGGCTTACATGGAAAATTTTGTTTTTAACGGCCATTTAGGGGCCATTCTGGCGGCCATCTTTATTATCTCAAAACCCTCAAGGAAGCAAGAGCTGTATCCTGGAGCTTCAAATTCAGCAAACTCAAAATAGTGTAAAACCACCAACTGTTTTATATTTTACACCATTTAGAAGGAAATAGGGGGTCTACATATGAATTTCCGTTTTTGGCGGTCATTTTTGGCGACCATCTTTATCATCTCAAAACCCTTAAGGACGCAAGAGTTGTATCCTGAGCTTCGGATTCAGCACACTCAAAATAAGATAAAAACCACCAATGGCTTTCAATATATGGGAACTTCCGTTTTGGGTGGCCATTCTGGCGGCCATATTGAATATCTCAAAATCTTCAACAATGCAGGAGTTGCATCATCCAGATTCTCATTCAGCACCCTCGAAATAGGGCAAAACCATCAATTGTTTTCAATTTCTCACCATTTAGAAGGAAATAGGAGGGAATTTTCGGTTTTAATTGGCAGCCATTTTGGCGGCCATATTGAATATCTCAAAATCCTCAAGGAAGCAAGAGTTGCATCATCCAGATTCGGATTCAGCACCCTCGAAATAGGGCAAAACCATCAATTGTTTTCCATACCTCACCATTTAGAAGGAAATACGTAGGAATTTCCGGTTTTAATTGGCGGCCATTTTGGCGGCCATCTTGAATATCTCAAAAATTTCATGGATGCAAGAGTTGCATCATCCAGGTTCGGATGAAAATTCAGCACCCTCGAAATAGGGTAAAACCATCAATTGTTTTCATTTTCTCACCATTTAGAAGGAAATACATGGGAATTTCCGGTTTTAATTGGCGCGACCATTTTGGCGGCCATCTTGAATATCTCAAAAACCTCATGGATGCATGAGTTGCATCATCCATATTCGGATTCAGCACCTTCCAAATAGGACAGAATTATCAATTGTTTTCAATTTCACACCATTTAGAAAGAAATACATGGGAATTTTTGGTTTTGGCGGCCATTTTGGCTGCCATCTTGAATCTCTCAAAACCCTCAAGGATGCAAAAGTTGCATCATCCAGATTCGGATTCAGCACCCTCGAAATAGGGTAAAACCATGAATTGTTTTCAATATCTCACCATTTAGAAGAAAATACATGGGAATTTCCAGTTCCGGCAGCCATTTTGGCGGCCATCTTGAATTCTCAAAATCCTCAAGGATGCAAGAGTTGCATCATCCAGATTCGGATTCAGCACCCCCGAAATAGGGTAAAATCATTAAAAAAAAAACATTGGGTGGACGGTAAAACAAGGTTCAGCCTCTGGCACCCAGACTATCTCTTGGGATCAGTGAACTTCGGAGGCCAACTTCTACATACATTGTAGTCTCATATTGCAGTCAATACACATAACAAATGACAAATTGTCAATGAAATAAAGAAACAAAAAAAAAAAAGAAGTAGAACATTAAAATGACAGCCTCAAATTCACAGTCTTTTGGTTTTAATACAGGATGTAACAAACACCCAAGCAATAAATGTAACTTTCATTGGAATGACAGGAGACCAGCCCGAGGTCAGGCTCCTTTGAAGGTAACCTCTAAAGGTGATCAGAGGCAAGCAAGCCATAGCTTTGCACAAATGGTATCCAGCCTCAGGCCAGCATTTGTAGCTGCACTTACTGGTCCTAAGGCTTTCTGCAGGGGCAATATGATCATTAGCTAGCCAACACATCCCTAACACAGAACTGCTTTTGTCTGTTGTACAATGTTTGCATTCCAATCATTAAATATTTGACCTTACACCAAAACTCGCATTTATTGGCCACCATACATTGTAAATAGATGTCAAGCCAGCACTTTGTGAAAAAATATCAAGTTTTAGTGGCCCAATCAGGTCACCAAAAGCTTGTGAATGTGTCTATTGTCTTTAGGTGTTTTTCTCATCCAGAAATAAGGTCAATAACTTGCGGATCAGTGTTTATGATGACTACATTTTTCATGTACACACATTTCAGCTATATACAATGCCAAAACCAGAGTTGCCAGATCATCGCCAACCTTCACTAATCTTATTTGATTCACCTTTGTACTATGATTATCTTGGTAAAAATTTGCTGCAGATGAATTCATTGGAACATGAAGAGACATGTTCAGATCGTCTAAAATTATCTTGGTAAATATTTGCTATGAATTCATTAGAACATGAACAGGCTTATTCAGATCGAGTGGCACATGACATGGTATCATGTCATGTGCCACTCGATGTGCCAATGATGACTACATTTTTCATGTACACACATTTCAGCTATATACAATGCCAAAACCAGAGTTGCCAGATCATCGCCAACCTTCACTAATCTTATTTGATTCACCTTTGTACTATGATTATCTTGGTAAAAATTTGCTGCAGATGAATTCATTGGAACATGAAGAGACATGTTCAGATCGTCTAAAATTATCTTGGTAAATATTTGCTATGAATTCATTAGAACATGAACAGGCTTGTTCAGATCGAGTGGCACATGACATGGTATCAAAACAATAAAGACCTACCAAACCAAACCAAGACAAAAAACAATACAAGAAGTCAATTATTTCCAGGGCACTTTAACTGAAGAGGATCGATAGATGTCATGAGGCCGCCAATGTGAATACAATACACAGGTATCTGGCTGTTTTGCACTTTGAAACATTCACTCCCATCTTCAAAGGAGA
The DNA here is from genome assembly GCF_964275005.1 of Diadema setosum. Classification (NCBI taxonomy): domain Eukaryota; kingdom Metazoa; phylum Echinodermata; class Echinoidea; order Diadematoida; family Diadematidae; genus Diadema; species Diadema setosum. The sequence continues at coordinate 23,717,695 of NC_092685.1, forward strand.
CAAAAGCTGCATAGATTTATGAGCACTGATGATACGCAGATGAACCCCATTGTACAAGAAACCCCAGATGGAGGATATCCTCTGTATTGGGATCAGCAAACTTTGGAGGCCAGCTCCCAGGGAGTTTCATAGATATTGCTGTCAATACACATAAAACATGACATACTAGTGCCAATGAAATAAAGGAACAAAAACAAAATTAGAACATCAAAATGACGGCCTCATATTCATGTCGTTTGGTTTCAATGCAGGATGTAAGGAACACCCAAGCCATGCGTGTCACGTCCATTGGAATAATAGGAGGCCAGCAAAACTACAGCCCATGTAGAAACTAATGCAATCTCTTTTGATATATGGTGAGAGGAGACAAATTCAACAAAGCAGAAGCTTTCTTACATTTTAAACGGTGCTATGGCAAAGTTTACAGCATAACGCTGGGGTGGAGGGGGGTGGGGAATCAGCGAATCAGACACTTAATTGTTCAAAAAGTTACAACTATTCATATTCTCGAAAATTATCTCACATTTTTGTTATACCATCTGGTAAAAATGACTGAGAATTCGTCCATGAGGAGACTAATAAAATCTCCTTCATCCTGAAAATGACATTTTGTCTTTATACTTTATTTTCGCAAAGTCTTTATTCCTTCATTATGCTAACTCAAAATATCTAATGACTAGGATCACATTATCTGGAATCCCCATACAAAGAGGAAGCTGATTCCTTTGCACAAATCAAATTAAAATCATTTCTTAACTACGCAAAACAAACTAGAAATGTTATGGCGACTGGTATGCCTCTGCCATGATGCATGTTTCTCCTAATACAGTACAAGTTGTAGGTCTATAGCAGGTCTGGACAATGTTGAGACAGCAGTTTCCCTTCGTTCGTAAAAATAAATAAATAAATTTGTAAATAAAATGACATGTTTGAAGAGAGTCACTGGCCACGACAGTAACGTACAAATGGATCTCTTCAAAATGGACAAAATATGAACACTACAGAATTTAAAAAAACAAAAACAAAAACTGTCATATGAACAGAAGATACATCATGCACAAACTCAAATCTCAATCCTCACTCCCACCGAAGAAAAGAATGATACACTTGTAGATAATAAAAGGATGCACTATTGCATATGTGTATGCATCATGGTAGTTATAGACAGGTTTGGAGGTATTTTGAATAGTATCATACAGTCATACTAGGGAGCTGCTGCGGCTCCGTGAATAAGACCAAAAACGATCAAATATGAGGCCCCTGTGTGAATTCCCCCAACAGCAGTCTTTTTACAAAAAGGCAGAGCATATTTGTCGACTGTCTGTAGTCCTTCCAAACAAACTTAAAGCCTTTGGTCGTATGGTTCCATACCTTTATTTCTTCCAATGTTTACAATACACACATGTACAATCTTGTATGCACAATTAAAATATTAATGAGGCATATTTCACATATACAGTTGTAACATTCAACCAGTATGTTACATAGGAATGACTTTATAAGCCATTACAACAAACTGCTAAACTAGTCAGCTAAAGAAAAGTGCAGTAAACTGAGAGAAATAGTTGTCCTGTAAAAGCCTCAAGGGCTGGCAGTGATTAAATCACATGATTTACTACACAGAATAGAATAAACTTCAGTGCTGGGGTGGTTAACTAAAAGTGTCAGATTAAAAATGTGAAGAAAAAAACATTAAGCTACGGGTGTAGCAGGGAGAAATCTTTTACACGTACAGCTGTATGTGTTTTCTAAACATCACATTTTAAAGTTGTATATAAATGCTGGGCAGTAGTAAATTCCAAATGACAGGACCAAAGTGGCAAATCATGGCATTTGGTTGACTGTTCAGTCTTGTATTAAATGATACATTTTCATTCAAACAAAATAATTAGTATTTAAGGGGCAAGGCTTTTGGTGAAATAACTATGCATCAAGGAAGCAACTTACAAGACATTGTAATTATGAACATTCAGTGTGTGAACTCTCATAGTGTGAACACCCTTTATAGCAACCATATAAAACAAATCATTACACCATTAAAAAAATGATATAAAATAAAAGAAAAAAAAAGTATTGAGTTGCAAGGATACGCTTCTTGCGCAAATACAACAGCAGTGTCATCTCCGGGTCGGGGCTCTTCTCAACAACCTGCCAAAGAAGATAGTAAGACACAAAAATACAAACATTTTAAAGGGATGGTACAGTTTCGGTAGAGATGGGGTTTTAGGTTTCGAACATTATACTTTTTTTTTAGACAATGAGAAACCTCTTATGAAATATGAAAAGGCAATCAACAATAAATAGCCCATGACTATTCATTATTAATTCTACACAAGTTAACCAAGGGGTCAGGGCATTAAAACTGCCTTTCCCCCCCCCCCCCCAAAGCTCTTACATTGTATATAATCTGGATACTTCTATCAGACAAGTCAACACTGGTTATCAACCACACTGTCTTGACCATCCTGTACTACAATTTTACAGAACCCTGGAGTGCAGGCATGGACAAACAATGTGCATTCGAATGGCCATTTTGACAGCTAGGGTTTAGGCATTACATTGTACATTGTGGAAGGTGCTTTGTAAGCAGGATTTTTTTTTCCCCTCACAAAGAGTTGAAAATGTAAACAGAAGAATCTTGGCCCTTGCAAATACATGTACAGAGTGTTTGCAAAACCCAACTGCCGCTTTCTTGCTCAGAGGATTGAGCAACAAGTTGTTGTATACTGTAGCTCTATGATCAGATCCAGGTAGAAACAAAGAAAAGTGGTTTAGGATGCACATACACTTCTACACCCACATACCCACACACACCACTTTTTTTTTTTTTATTTCTCTGATCTTTATTGATTTCACTGAAATCATCCATGGCTTCACTCATTCTGGTTCACATGAAAGAAATACAATTTACAAATTATACAGCTTAAAAATAATATCATATCAAACTTAATTATTTACTTCAACATTGATACTGAGGTCAGTAAATCATTTATTAAAGGGATAGTACAGTTTTGGTGGAGATGAGAATTGGGTTTTTAGCTTTTTGCGAGATACGAAGAAAACACTTATGATATAGTACAGAACATACCATTTTAAGAGGAATTCAAAGTTTATTTGACGAAAATCCGGTTTGGAATGACTGAAACATCAAAAAACAAAGTAAAACAAAGCGATCGTAATGAAGTGTGGGTCCCACACTTTATTAGAATCGCTCTTTTTTGATATCTCAGCCATTTCAAAACCAATTTTCATCAAATAAATGTTGAATTCCTCATAGAATTACATGCTCTTTCACATTTTATAAGAGGTTTCTCATTATCTCACCAAAAAATGTTAGAAACCTGAAATTAGGTCTCAACCATAACTGTACAATCCCTTTAAAAACTCAATCCTACTGGTCAATACTGATGAGAAAATATGGACATACAATTATGCAATCATTTTCTCCTTGAATATGTTGAATCATATATATCATATTCCACTTATTAAAGAAATACAAGTATTGTGTACATTGTACAACTCAAGAATGAAATTGTTTTTGATAGGCCCAATCAACCCACCCTCCCCCTCTCACCCAAAACAAATCTTCACACATACACACACACACACACACACTCACACACAGGTACACAAAGCACTGAAGAAACAGTCAAAATGCTAACTCCTCACACCACATGTCAGGGAGCTGGCTGGATAGTGAGTGAAAATTTAAAATTACAACTACTGTAAATAGCCGTGTATTAACTGCATTTTTCCCCCACTCAAATGGGTCAAAATTCAGAGTGCAGTTTCATACACCATCACAACAAATAGGTCTACCTACTGCATGTCTGCATATACATGTGCAGACAATGTTCACTGATGTGTACCATCTACCATTCTCAGCTTGCCTGTGGATGGTCAGAATTCTTGTCAATACACTTAGAAGTTTGGGTATCCAGGGACAAGCTCTCGAATGGTTTAAATCATACCTATCACACCATTCACAGTCTGTTCTTTTGAATGGTGTCATATCGTCTTCAAAGCCATTAGGCTGTGGTGTACCTCAAGGCTCTGTTGGCGGGCCCACCCTTTTTTCTATCTATTTGATCGGTCTGCGGAAAATATTTCAAAGGCATTCTGTTCGGTATCATCTATATGCAGACGACATACAAGTTTTTGTATCTTTCCCACCACATCAAATCCAAGCATCTCATGCACTGCGCTGTCTAGAAAATTGCATCATTGATATTGATGCTTGGATGAGGTCTAACTCATTGTTTCTAAACCACAACAAGTGTGAATTTATCCTTTTTGGTTCTAAATCTCACTTGAATAAGTTGGATATTAATTGTATTTCGATTGTAGGTAATGATATTCCTCTGTCAAAGTCATGTCGCAATCTGGGTGTTATGGTTGACTCTCACATGGCTATGTCCGATCAAATCACCAACATTTCTAAATCAGTCCGTTATCAATTGCGCAATATTGGTTTTATTCGCAAGTATTTGACTCGCTCTGCCACGGAAAAACTTGTTCATGCACTTATTTCTTCACGCCTTGATTTTAGTAATGGTTTGTTTTTCAATTTACCAAACTCACAAATTGCCCAATTACAAAAGCTACAAAATGCCGCTGCACGTATTGTTTCTTTGTCAAGTAAACGCAGTCATATCACACCTATCCTGAAGAGTCTTCATTGGTTGCCTGTACAGGAGCGAATTCGGTTTAAGATACTTCTTTTGGTTTATCATGTTATTGAGGGAACAGCTCCTGATTACAATGTTTGTTTGTTTCGTCAATACCAACCTTCACGAACTCTTCGATCCTCAACTTCAGGTCTCTTACATATTCCGTTTTCTAGGAAATCTTGGGGGGAACGTGCTTTCGCTCACGCTGGACCAACACTGTGGAATTCACTTCCTCGTGAGCTGAAAGACTCAAGCTCTATAACATCTTTCAGGAGTAATTTAAAATCCTATCTGTTTAGCAGTGCATTTTGATGACCAGTGTCTTTTGAAGACAGACTTTCATGTCTTTTTTTTCTGCTTCTTCATCTTCTTCTATTACTGTGATGTACTTGTATTTTCAATCTGTTTGCTTTGATGTACCTATTGTAAAGCGCCTTGAGCATTTAATCAAAGTGGAGAACGGCGCTATAGAAATTGTATGTATTATTTATTATTATTATGGTTGAATGTTCAAATAAAGACACATCAGAGACATTTTAATCATTCAAAATTTAATGGCGCATCATAGAATTGATGTTAGCAATACCGCGTGGAACATCAATGGCAAGCCATTCTGTCTACACAGAGCTGACGGAAGAAACATCATACCAGTAGCATCGACATTCTTTCATACTCCCTAACAAACTACAGCCTAGATATGATCTCATATATCCACTGTATATCGCTTCTGCATCACTATCAGGTACTCTTCTCCTTTGTTAGAACATTTTTGGGTTCGATGGTGACAAAGTCAAGCAGGGTGCTACATAAGCACTTGCCCGATTGCCCGAGGCAAGTGAAAATCAAATTAGGGCAAGTGTTTTTGAACAGTGAGAACAAATGCTTGCCCGAATTGGGCAAGTAAAAAATTTTGAAGCCACCTTTTTTTTCTCTTATTCCCCCAACAAACCCAAAAGTTAACCATACAGAAGCGGAATTTCAAAGAAAATAGCTGTTAGCACTTTATATTTCATTTCAGCAACTTTCTTATAGTTATCCAGTTATATGACGAAGCCCCAATGCAATGCAACAGCAACACTCGATTGGACAGTTTGTTATTCCAAATATGTGTAAGCATGCAAATCAATGTGTGCTGTTTATTCACATGATTCTTTTTTTATTAAGCCCTTGACTAAAAGTTGACTTAGATGTACACATGATTTTTTCTATTATTTCCTAATATTTCGGACTGTATTTTCGGGCAAGTAAAATTGATATTCGGGCAAGTGCTTTGCAGCAAATTTGAAAATCTTCTTGCTCGACTGGGCAAGTGGTAAAATAAGGTTATGTAGCACCCTGTCAAGTATTCAATTCAACCAACATGTCAGCACTATCTCCTCCTGTTGCATAGCAGTATTCCCGTTCATTAGAGGGCTGTGGTCTTCCCCCCCCCCCCCCCCCCAATTATGGCCCAAAAAAGCTGTCATGGTTACATGTTATACACCACTATTTACAGTAGCTGCTAATGCTCCATGGAAGAGAACAAAGGCTACAGAACATTACAGCAGGCTTGGAAAAAGAGACAGAAAGTAGGAGATACTGTAAAACATGAAATTTTAGCGGCATGAAATTTTTTGCGAATTAGAGCCGTCAGCCTTTTTCACAGCACGAAATTTTCGCAAAGCGCCTCTGGCATTCAATGCATATAGCATAGACAAGAGCCCTTGTGTGCATTTTAATTTCGCGAATTTTGGTTCTCGCGAAATTAAATTGCACGCGAACATTCCTCATTTTACAGTTATAAAAGTATAATGTGTCACTAGAAAGCTTGGGAGACAGAGCAAACAAAGCAATGAGACACACACAGACACATAAAAGGTATACCTTCTTTCCATTGCAGAAGAAGATGAGTTCATCCTTTGATGGGCTTTCCATATCTGCCATGACCTTCCCCTAGCTGCGCTGCTACCGATGCCGAGGCCTACTGTACAACTCTCCAGTCAGAGCCGCGCTCCTCTCCAATCTCCTGCTACTCACTGCAGGTGCAAAACTGGGCGCGAAGGTGACTTCAGTCCTGGATTTTAAACAAACAAAGAGATCACAGGGTGACGAGAAACCGTAATTTTTACTGTCATGCATGGCTAATATCAAGTGGTGACATGACTAGCTCTACAATGTAATTATCATTACCTCCACCAAGGGAGGACGTTATGTTTTCGTTACCGTTGGTTTGTGTGTTATTTGCTAGTTACAGGTGGTGTAGTTAGTTTGTCTGTTTGCAAAATATGTTGTAACTCAAAAAGTAGTCAACGGATTTGGATGAAACTTGCAGGAAAGGTTTAGAATGATACAAGTAATAGATGATTAAATTTTGGTAGTGATCCTAGAATTTTGGGGAATTTATGAAGGATTTTTGACATTTTGGGAGTTCAGGCTGCGCGTATTTGAGGTTTGCATGCACGCACTAAAGTGCGTGATCTAGTTTCTGCTAGGGTGAGGCGCGGGTGCAGCTGAGGGTTTATGACGTAACAAAGGCATCTATATTGGAAAATTGGGCGACTTTTAGCACACAATGCTATAAGTACGTATGGTGGAAATCACTGATATTTCTATGCAAGAACAAGATCAGTGGTGGAAATGAGCTGCATACTTGGCGGAGGTCTGCGCTCTCAGAGTGCTTTTCTAGTCATTAATACAGGGCTCCACACTAACTTTTTTTTTTTGTGGCCCTATGGGGCCCCCAAAATCATCAATTTCAATTTTTTGGTGGCCCGAAAAAAAAAAACGATAAAAAACATTAAATGTCCTTTTTTTTTTTTTTTTAATGAGTCAAATATTTAAGTTTTATCATCATAACAATTGGAAACTGGACATTTGATTTACTCATAAATAAACCTCAACATTTCCGGCACGAAAAGTTACGAATTTATTGACATACTTTTCAAAAAAATTTGGTGGCCCGAGGCAGGCCACCAAATTTGCCCTTTTTAAAAATTTGGTGGCCCGACTTTCATTTTCGGTGGCCCCGGGCTACCGGGCCACCGGGTCACCGTTAATGTCGAGCCTTGATTAATATATTGTCCTCCAGTTTGTTGGCTGTGAGGTTTGTTTCTAGACCAGCAGAATAACCAAACCTGAGTAAAACGACTGTTGGCAAACAAAGGAGTAGAGAAAGAGATGCAAGCAGACTCCCGACAGGAGGATCCTAAATCTTGGAGTGATAGCAAGATAGATTGTACATTTGTATGTGGAACAAGGAGATCAACCCTCTCAAGTGTTCAATAATTATCATCTCAAATAAGAGAGAAAAAAAAAAAACTTCAAGACTACAATGTACAGTGTACACAAGATGGCTTCTGTAGTTGTATTGCAATAGACAAACCCTCATGCTTTGGGAACAGGAGTTACAACTACGAGTAAACATAGTTGAACCAGGTTGACAACACAGCCCTCAAAGCCAATTGCACATTAGAATTTCTGGTGGAGAAAGCTTTAACTTCCATTTTACTAGCCAATGGATGTGAAAACCATCGCATATCAAAGCAGCTCTAGTACATGTACATGTACTAGAGCTGTAGTACTGTACTAGTAATACAACTGGCAAGAAGTCAGTGATGCGAGTTGTGTCTGGGATCCATCATACTGTGGAGTAGGCCAAATTATTAATATTAATGGACTTGAGGTAACTGAAAAAAGGTTGGCAGTAAATAACACAACAGGAAACTACCAAAAGGACAGTAGTGTCAAGCAAATATGTGTGCTGACCTATTTGTAGTACTTATAGAATGCAAACACTGAAACAGGAAAACAAAAGAGCTGTTATGCTGCCCAAAATTCAAAAAGGAAAGGCAACTAATTAAGCAAGAGGACCATTTAAAGGTGTTTGCAGGGTCAAGGACACACACAAGACACACATGGACACCCCCCCCCCCCCACACACACACACACAAAATCATCAATGCTCCATGGCAATTCCCCTTGCCAGAAAGACAAGTACTCCTCCCCCTCTCCCTCCAACCAAGTGTGGAATGCGCTTGACTACTGTACAAGTACAGGGCTCGACACTAACGGTGGCCCGGTGGCCCAGGGCCACCAAAAATGCACGTCGGGCCACCAAAATTCCAGAAATGAAGAATTTGGTGGCCTGATCCAGGTCGGATGTTTGCCTTTGGGCCACCAAAAATAAAAGTTAGTGTGGAGCCCTGAAGTAGAAATTTTTGCGGTGTTGAAATTTTCGTGCATTTCGCGCAACCAGAAGCTAGCACGAAAATAAAACACCTGAATATTTTTGCTTGCCATATAGTTCCAGTAGTTGATATCTTGATTCCGCGGAATTAAAAACACGCGAAACTCTTAACCGACCCAGCGCGACAACTTAGTGGCGCAAATATATCCACTTTTACAGTAGTAAACATTTTGTCGTTTTTGGTGCCATCTGTTCAAATTGGTGGAGAATTTGTGGGGCCATGTCTAGCATGCATTTATCAATGCTAGGCAGAAAAAAAAAAAAATGTCTGTTTGGTGGAGTTTTAAAACCTTTTTTTTTTTTATAATTTGACAGTTCTCCTCCAAAACTGTCTAGTTTTTCTAGAGAGAGATTCCGTGAAGCTAGACATGTCATGAGGACTAGTCTCCGCGGAACATAACAATCCCACCCGATGATCTTTTGGTCGAGATCTGTTTTACAAAAGGGAGCGACATGCAGAGTAACACCCTAAATTTTCTTCTTATTCTTCTTCCATTAACCACACCCCTCTATAGATGATTCCAGTCTTTATAGTTGTAAGTACTGAGTGCAGTGGGGTGCGCAGTCATGGGAACACGTATAGTGAATGCAGCGTGAACACGCAAATGAAAAGGAGAGCGATAAAAGGTGCAAGTAAACAACAAATGGAGGTGAATGATGAAAGGCGGTGCTCGAAGACCTCAATGCCAATGGATGGGGCTGACACTGCTTCGGGTGGGAGAGCATTCCAGAGACAGACTGCACTGGGGAAGAAGCTATAGTCGTATAGGGGCCTACTGCATGGCACACTGGTATACATCTTAACCCATTGAGGACGAGTCCCGAGTATACTCGGGCAAAATGGGAAATGTATGCTGTAGCAAAATCAAACTGTCTTCAACAGGTTAAGATTCTGCAATGCTGTAGCATTATTTGTGGATGGTGAACTTTCGTTTCTTCTGAGGCCTGGAACTCTGGAAGAGGATTAGTATGTCACTCACAGCAAAACAAATGATAAGTGATCTGTGAAGTAAATGAATGCTCTTTCTCAATCGTACCCTGATATTAATCCTCGCTGAAAATTACGACGTTATGCAAGCATCTACTAGAGATTGTTTGTTGGTCTGCCTTTGCTTCATCATCATTGATCATCTTCAAATTTTGTCCATTCAATTCACTGTTCATCATTGCAGTTTCACTTTCATGATTTTGCACAGATGCACAAACATAATTTTATTTTTAGAGAAAACATTCTTAATCTTAGAATTCGAACTACACGTAAATAACATCGCTTACCACGCTATCACCAGACGCAATTTCACTCTTCCGTTCCTTGTCTGCTTCACAAAAAAAGGAATAATCTGCTTCACATAATAACTATTCATCAACCCGAAAGGTGTGAGATGTGCAAGAAAAGGGGAGTTCAGCAGCACTGGAGTTCAGCAGGTAGATCTAAGGTTATTAGAGATCGCCTCGCATCTCGAGTGCATGTTAAGTAGAACGGGCAGTAACGGACAAGTCGGTCCACAGTTGCATGCAAGAGTACGCAGTTGTGCAAGCAAGGATCATTGTTATGGTTCGCAAACATTTCGGCCATAGTACAATGTCCCCACACACAATCCGACCTCGTGCATTTACAAGACGGCTCTCCATCAGGATAGATACAATTGATATCATATCGATCTCTTTTCAAGCAGATACTATATCATTGCAAATTCATGGGTTGATTAGAACCTTCTACAGCCACTCAGGATGCAGGATTCTTGTCATTTCCACCATATCACTTGCGCAAGTTACTAGCTCAATTTTTTTTAAGGTTATAATCATAGAACATAGGCAATAGGCCGTTGATATTTAAAACATATAGGCTGGTGGTAGAATGTTTGTGTGACTCATGTTGCTGTTTATTTTGTTTGTTTGTTTGTTTGTTTGTTTGTTTGCTTGTTTGTTTGTTTGTTTGTTTTGAGAGAGAGAGAGGGAGGGAGAGGGGGGGATCTAAGAGAGAGGGAGGGAGAGTTTGTGCGAGCCACAGTTACGGAAATGGTCTGGAGGTAGCAGTAGAGATCGAAATATGAAGGCTTTGGCTGCCTGCCATTATTGCATGTCACATTGAATTCATTGATTAGGAATAGTATACAATTTTATGACACGTGGATTGTTATCATGCTATTTGATAAAATTAGCACTTCTCTATAGCATGCTTCATTCTGGTTCATTCAAACTAAGTTAAATGGTGGATAGGAATGGAGATCAAACATGCTCGAGATACATCCATTGCCTTTCTGATTTTTAAATCTGCTGTGTTTTTTTTTTCTTTTCTTTTTTAAATCGAGAAATGAAAATAACATCAAGGTTCTTTTTATTTGTATTTGCTACTGTGAGATAATGAGGATCATTTTGCTTCTTACTACCTAACGGCGATAACTCAATTCTGTCAATTTACCCAAGGTATGGGACGGTTTGTCTAGGTCAGATTATTGCTTGGTCGAGCTGTACATCTTTCTGCGCGTCAGTGACTCTGTCTTGCTCTTTCTCGCCATGCCTCGCCGCACACGCGGTCGGTGGACGTAAGCACTGTCATAAGAAAGGGGGGGGGGGGGGATTGCCGTTTGCGTTACGTAGCTCCTGCATGGGGGCGCGGAGGAGGTGTGTCAATGACGTAGTGAGGTAGCAAAAGTGCGTTACACTCCAAACACTACACTAACACTACACCTCATTACAAGGACAGCGCTAGCGAGAGGCGGACCACGTAACGTCATATGTGCTGTTTATTAGTGTTACCACAATTATTATCTCACACAGATCCTCCCATAGTATTAGCGTGGAGCTCCATGGTATTAGACACACTTGCTACCTCCGCCAAGGGATGGAGGTTACGTTTTCATCGGCGCTGGTTTGTTGGTTAGTTAGTTTGTTTGTTTGTTTGTTTGCCCGTGTTCAAAATAACTCAAAAAGTTCAATAGGAGATTTTGGCTTCTACCAACCTTCACTGACTTGCAGTGGCTAGCTTTCTTCCACTCCTGTGGACTTCTTCATGTGCGATGCAACAATATTAGCGTTTGAAAGGAATTTTTAGCCAAGAAAAGTGAAAGAGTTCGATCTGGATTAAACAGAATCAAACCCAAACTCAATATAGGGATTCTGGTTACAGCTTATCGCCAATCTTCGGTCCAATGATCAAGAAACAAGCAGGCAGTGTCAGAGAATAGGTATCAATCACTTTGCCCGAAGAAGTGCACAGTCATAAACTTCAATTTTCAGTAAAGTTTGAAGTTTATGAAGTTTGAAGTTTATTGACTCATTATCACTCAACTACCCTCATGGGGTATTGGAGTACAATACCAATTGCAAATTATTATGTACAAAATAGAATAATTTCAAATAGAATTTGTAACACATAATGTACATATGAATATGCATACATACATACATACAGACATACATACATACATACGTTCTTACAATGTTGTGTAAACAAAAGTTTATACACTGCGTACAATGGGTAGTACAGAAGGGCTACTTCATATACAGTTTAAGCTTAGCTTGATTTGATTGCAGCCCTTATTCATAATACATAATAAGGGAAAAATAGACGGGAAGAGTGAGATAATAAGGGAATGAGGAAAGGAGGGGTTTTACTGCTTCTAGAAAAAGTTTGCCCATATATTGTTCTTTTCTATCTATCATTATTCTGCAAATCTTCTTTCTCGTGTATGACATTCATGATATGTATAGGGCATTTTTAAACAGACCTATAATCTCGCTGTCTGTTATTATAAAATGGGTTCAAGAATGTAGCCAATTGGAAGCCCTGAAATCAGTCACGTGTGCTTGTATTAATTTCTCACTAACAAGCATGCGGCCTGACGTCACAATGCTTACACTGGCAGTGCGCACTCAATCAGTTGTTACAAGAGCGTCGCGCGCTACTATACGCGCTGTCAATCCTGAAAACAACTTCTAGTTCGGGCTGCCGGCTAGTCCAGATACTGGACGATTTTTATCATCCGCATAGTCCCCACACACTCGGCACCCACCCAATGCGCCCAACCGCTGATTGCGACACTCCACCAATTGGTACTCCCGAAAAAATTCAGGAGGGTGAATTGTGTAATATAGTGTACATACAGACACCATCAACGTACGTCCGTACACACGCGGGCACACTACGAATACAGTCCAGGAAGTGGACTAGCTGCCGGCTAGCCTTTAAACAAGGCGACTCGCTCTGCGTGCCCCCGTATAGCGCGTTTACCCCACAAACCTGTTGGCCGGCGAGCGGAGCGAGCCGCCTTTATCCACTCGTTCAGGGATGTGTACTTTTGTCGTTGTTGTTGCTTTATATTCTTTGACAAATTTGCGTACAAATTTGACGCAGAAAATACACACGGCACCAAGGCAAGCCTCGTTAATATATTATGATTGGTTAACTATTCTTATTCTACTTAATATTAACGAGGCTTGCCTTGGTGCCGTGTGTATTTTCTGCGTCAAATTTGTACGCAAATTTGTCAAAGAATATAAAGCAACAACAACGACAAAAGTACACATCCCTGAACGAGTGGATAAAGGCGGCTCGCTCCGCTCGCCGACCAACAGGTTTGTGGGGTAAACGCGCTATACGGGGGCACGCAGAGCGAGTCGCCTTGTATAAAGGCTAGCTGCCGGCCGGCCGGCGTGTTTTTTTTTTAGACGGCACAGATTGGGGACCCTAAAAATCTATTGGGGACCCTATCCCTAAACCTAACCCTAATCCTAATCCTAACCTAACCATCAAACCCTAACCCTAACCCTAACCCTAACCCCAACCCTAACCCTAACCATAAACCCTAACCCAACGTTTTTCCCATAGGTTTAACACGCGCCATGCCCCAATCTGTGCCGTCTTCAAAAAAAAAAAAAAAAAAAAAAAAAAAAAAAAAAAAACCGCTGCCGGGGCCGGCCTTTCTTGTGTGCATACTAGTAACATGTGTGGCGTACGTATACTCTTAAATACGTACAGTACTTATGTGCGGGATTTCCGAGTGCGACGTGTTTGGGACGAACATCTTCGGACATCTTGATCCGCAAAGGTACGTAAAAAATGTTGTTAGTTTTCGACCCATTTTATAAAACAAATGACGCACAGGATTATTTCGTGGCGTTAGTGGAGACGCAGCTCACTCTCGGGTATTTACAATGTAGTGCAACATGCACTCGGCTTCGCCTCGTGCATGTTTCACAATAAACTTATTGTAAATACTCTCGAGTGCGCTACGCCTCCACTAACGCACTCTATCCTGTGCATCATTTGTATATTATCTGACCATTTTAATGATTTAAAGCGTTTATGTCACATTCTTTCAATCTACATACTAGGAAAGACATCTCTTCAACTTCTCGTTGAAAGTTGTGCAACTAAAACAATACCGGCTCTTGACTGTCTGATGCCATTTTGCTGTCGGCATATAGAATGCAGGGTGCTCAATTTACTTCCCTTGAATTTCATTGTCAACAGCTAAAGGAAAAGAAATATGTGCGTCAAAGTTATAAGGATGGTCAATCTGTTAAGTTTACATGCAGTATAGCAGCATTTTTCATTGCCCGTTACACTAATAGATTCTCTGTATTATTACAAATCCAGCCAAAAAAAAATAATAAGTTAGTCCGATAAGAAAGAGTATAGAGTCTTACGAGTTCAACGGATAAAAATTTGACTGAAATTTGATAAAAATAAGGAAATTATGAAATTTCGAAGTTTTGCTAATTTCTGCAAAACAGTCCTTGTACAGTGGATATGAATATGCAAATGAGTGAACTGACCATGTCATGGCCTCACAATTTTCCATTGATCGTGTACAAAAAATGACAAAAATGCAATGTTTCTGCGATGTCATTGAAGTCTGAAACATGATGCTATTCCTGGTTGAATAACTTCACAATAGTGATCAGTATAGTATATCAAGATTTGAGCCTCGGGCATAACTGCGTTTGAATGAAAAGCTGGAAATTTCAAAATCTTATGTACAAACTATATGGCAAGTTGTTAGGGAATGACATGCTCACTTATGCATTTGCATATTCATATTGACCGTTCAAGAACTGAATGATTTCTCATTATGTTATGTATGTTATGTTATGTATTATGTACGAGGGCTGCATGCAAATCAAGCAATGCTTAAGCTGTAGCCCTTCTGCGTTATTCATTGCATCACTGATAATGTTCTTTTGTACATAGTTGTAAAGGCAATGAAGAAACTGTATTGCTGTACATTCTAAAGGTAATGAAGAAACTATATCTTGTTAGCAATTAATGTTTATGTATATCCATTTATATGTATGGCACCATCAATGCATATGGTGTATGTATTTGCATGAGCAATGACATAATGCAGGAACCAATAAAATCAAATCAAATCAAATCAAATCAAATCAAAATTAGCGACACTTCAAAATGTCATAACTTCCTTATTTCTCACCAGATTTCGATCAAAATTTTATAGTTGAACTCGGCGAAATATGTTTTACTCTTTCTTATCAGACTAACTTATATTTGGACCGGACTCTTATTAGTCACCAGAACGGCGCTCGTGTTGATAGTCTGTATATTCAGCCTTCATCACAACATTATTTACAGTTTTTTGTGCATGGCCCTGGTGTTGATGCGCTGGGGCTGCCACTACCCAGAGATATGGAGGAGTAATTATGATGAAAATATGCGTAAAGTTTTGTGTGTGTTTTTTTTTTATTAGAGGACATCAAAGTATATAAGCCAAGAATTACTAATAAAAATGTTCTTGCCTTCGACTATAACGAACATGTCAATAGCATCATTCTTATTACTGATATAAACGACGCAAAAAGGAGGAATCTGATTACAAACAGGCAAGCAACTTCGAATGCAAGCTTGGCTTTGTCGCATTTAGAGCGGTAGTTTTACCACACGAGAGTGATAATTCCGTACGTAGGAGAGCTTTGGCTGGAATGAATTAATGTATGAAGCAAGTTTGACAAGAAAGTTAATTACTGGCAATCTACAATGGGTGTTTAAACCGGCATGATCAAGCCAGCATGCTATTAAAAAACGCTGACTGGAGAATGATTTGGTAAAGTAGCGTCATTTTCCATGATTGTAAGCCCCCACGTGAACATGGCGAAGGGCTTTTGCAGGGATTTTCAAGGTCGACTATAAGTAATTATAGTGTCCTTTATTCAAGAGGAATAATACCGGAGGGGATCCTTCCCCACAACTATACACTTTCAGATTTGACGATCTTTGGGGCAGTTTCTCTACAGAAGAGAAGCATCGCCAAATTCACACTTCATAATCAATGGAGAAATGTTTTCTGTGCATATATTATCACACAACTCATGGATAATCTCTCGCCCTTCCATGTTCAAAGGGAAAATAGTGTCACGTTTTTCATATTAACGGATATTTTCCTTACAGTTCCATTCATGACTTCAAGATTTGTTGAAAAGGTTTCATCTAGAGACTAGCACACAGAAACATTAAATCACTGAAAATCAGAAGCTTATCCATAACGTTTGCGTGTGTTATTTATCTTCTTCCCCTTTTAATAATAAAAAAGTTGTGAATTGGTTGCACAGCACTGAGTATAATGAGTGCAATGCATTGATTGTCAAACTATATTGTAGTCTAGAAAATGATGTTTAATGACACTTTTTAGGAGAATATTGAAAGCCATTAGTGAAGCATTACGCAGGTAGTGTCAGATGTGATTCTGTTGAAATTATGGGGGTTTATCTGCTCAGGGTTTATGTCTCATTATTGTAGGCTATCCAGTGCGACATAGTACAGATTCAGTCAATCAATGTTCATGCATGGCCGTTAAGCATAGCGCCCTCTAACATAATGGATGTTATATTCTTGATGTGTAACGTACCCCAAAACGGACAGAAGGTAGATTTTATTATGCAGTTTCTTCACCAAGGAATATGCCATACATTTAAGATCTGTGAGTATACAATGGTTGTGCAATGACTTGTATGTGCATTTTTTTTTTTTTTATGCAGCACTATCTATACAGGCAGTTTGTACCATCAGGGATCGACCATCTTGCCATTTCTCCCAGTTTAGAGTTCATAGAAAATACCCCAGTTAGTTAATGGAAAATATAAGCAAAAAACAAAAACAAAACAAAACAAAAAATAGCAATGCCGACTATCATCCGTTTCGATTCAAAAGACTAGTTGACAGTTAACGATATATCAAAGGACCCCTAATTCTAAACCATCGAAACAAAACAGTTTGAAAGCTACATAATTATCAACGACTCAAGTAATCCAGCTGGTTTTTATGTTTACAATTATTATAGTTCCCCTGAATGCTTGAGAGTGCATGTTCTTTCAATTCAAATGTCTATCAGACGTTGTCCACGACATTGCTCATTAGAACTTTACGTCTCATTTCGTCGGTTTGTTTCTTTCTCAAATGACTTTAATCTGCTCATGTGCATAATGTAACTCCGACCATGCTTGTATACACCGGTGTAGGAGGGCTAATCATCTCTAATAATCATCCTTGAACATGATCATGGAATACAAAATCATCATACATAGGTCCATACGAACGATCATTAATTTCAGATGATACCAATAACAATAAAGCAACATTGTGTATCACGATGTAAATTCTTCCTCATATCGCAATGCAAGCTGACAAGTACAAGATTTTGACAGCGTTTAGTACAGTATAAGGTATGTATTTCTTCTTATACGTTACTCAGTGTCTGACGTATTAAATTTGCACTGCATGATTACACGTCACGACGGTGTGATTTATAAATACGCTGATTAGCGCACTTTGACTAAATTGACAGAGACAGAGGGATGTGACACCAGCACACTGAAAACTGTCATCGCGATGAGATTGACTAAGGAGTATTCCTGCTATCTTCAGATTATTTTATACTCTTTTGTGTGTGTGTAATACACGATGTACCCCCTCCCCCGTTTCCTCTTTTTTTTTTCATGTCATATGTATGCAATATTAACCTTGCCCGTCACTCGTACCTATATATCGCGAAGTTTAGTTTGATAACTATCAAAATTCGTAATGCCATAAATGATGGTAATGTACATTGATCTGCATCTTGCTTAATTTTACGAGAGCTTCAAATATTGCACCCACGCACATGAAGACTATAATTACAAGATTTTCGCATAAATTCTGTTCATGACGTGCCCTTCATATCTATAATCTTGACACGTCAAATATACTTTGTAGGGGGAGGAGGAGGAGATGGCGAGATCAATCCGGTGGTTATTTATTTGCCTGTCTCTGTCTCATTTCCTTCTTCGTTTTTCCCTATTTTGATAATTTCTGTATTTTTTTTTTTTTGCGAGTTGTCATTACGTACAGAATTATCTGATCTATTATAGTGCAAACGTATATCAACTGGTCTCTTTCACCGACTACTCTCTGCCGTTACATCATGCATGATGCACCGCTCTTCACTTGTCAAATCAAATATTAAAAACAAACAAAAGAAAATAAAAAGACATCTGAAAAGACACGTTCATTATATTGAATAGTCAACATCACGATGAACATGATTTATAATATAAATTAATATACTTTACAGGTTATGCATGATCTGCCGTTTGTGAAAATAAATCATACGATGGTACTCGTAAATACACACACACGCACACACACACAGACACACATATACACACACACTCACACACGCACACATACATTCTTTCACAGTCGTATATATATGTACATATATATGTATATATATATATATATATATATATATATATATATATATATATATAACTACAATATAGGGCCTGACAAAATTTTAGGATCGAATTGTAATGTCTATTTTATCATGAAGATTATTTACAGTTTAAATGTAATACACTCACGTTAACTCCTTTCATAACTCAATTTTCATCTCCTTCTTAAGCATTTTTTAATCTAAGCATCTTTAATTCATATCTAAGTCAATATTGCGATGTCAGCAATAAAACTGAAAGAAAAAAAGCTGCCACAATTTAAAATATCAACCGGAAACAAACACTGCGAGATTAAAGAAAGCCTTGATAATGTTCTTATTTATATTACAATTAAGTTTAATGAGACTTTTGTTAATTAAGTGAGGTGGCAAGTCTCATAGAACCTGGCAGCTAGCTCTTTCGCTTCCATGCAGAGCGGAGAGAAATGTCAGAGATTTTATTGTATACCATTACTACAAAAGACCGTTATAAGTGACATTAAAGATGCTACTATATAGAATAATAACAATGAAAATAGATAAACTATCAATGACAGACATGGTGATCAAAGTAACATCATCGGTTGTTGACAGATTCCTCCACAATATCATACATTCCACGCACTAAATCATGCGATGTTGTCATGAATAAGATACAGATTCTTATGACTGACGCAAAAATCGTTTTGTAATAATTACAACTATGATAACATGAAAGAGGAGATTTTGGAGGCTAATGTCATCATCAACTATTGTCTCACTTTATGATTTCCGTTACGATATGGTATTTCTTTTTTTTAATCAACACTTTTGACTAGACTGGGCTTTTTATACTTCTTTGTAAACCATTAATAGGTTACATTGAGCGTGTCTTTACTGAACGTTTCATGAGAGGTGATGCTGGTTACAATATTACCAATTCGCGGTGATGCCAGATGATAACAGATGTCTATTAGAAACACGCACGATGACCCAGCTTATCCTTACATAATTCTATGTCAATTTGGGGTTTTAAGTGTTAAAGCTTTATTCTTCATTCTTCAGACATAGTAAATTCCGTTGGTCCAAAAAAAAAAAGGTAAAAGCAGAATAAGTTTTAATCATCTCACATAATATATGAAGATGCTTTGTACTGTACGTGCAGTTTTTTAAGGTTGAAATCGTTTCTGGGCGCACAATATAGTAAAATTAACAATCTGGATTGCTTATGTTTGTATTCTTTTTTTTTTCTGACTCACTAAATGAAGAAGTAAGCAAAACACCAGCGCAGTGAATTCCAAGTGCGTTCCTTTGCATATTAGACCAGATGTTTCTGATAAAAGAGAGAGTCTATGAAAATCGGGAATTGTCGTGCTATGATGACTGTCAAACTCTCACAAGAGGTGAGGAAAAAGAGTTAAGAAACGTTTGCAGAGTAAACGAAATAAATCGATAGAGTGTACGTTGGATGGCACAGTGTGATGCGAGCAAATATGAAAACGCTGTGAGTACGCACGTATGACACACACATATACACACGCACACACACACACACACACACACACACACACACACACACACACACACCACACTCAGACATGGCATGCATGCGCATCGCATGCAACGCTCGCCTTGGAACGGAGGACTCGTATGCATGCAATGAGTGAGAAGCGAATATTGACGAGCATCATCTTACATCAAAATGCACCCACGCAATTTACCGTGTGGGTCCGATTTGCAAACTACGGCGGGGCGAGCGCTCAATGGTTAGCGGACCTGCTCACCAAAACAAGGTTGTAACTCGCTCGTTTCGGATATCCGCTTCATCGCTTCACTCGTGCGGAATACGTGTGAATCTTAAAAACATTGCAAAAACGTGATAGTTATGGCGTTTCGTATCATTAACGCTGTCATCGTCAAATACTAGTACTTGAGTAATCGAAAGCAGGGAAACTAAATGTCTGATTAGTTCTCTCGATGCTATGTAGACCGTTCTGAGTGATATATCTTGACTTTGTTTTTGCTTTATGGACCCGTTGGCTGTCGGAATATATACCTGGATTTGGCCCTTCAATACTTCATCATAGAAATTTTTTTAAAATCCTTCGGGTTAATTTTCTGGTATTCGCGATAAGGTGTGCATTCTAGAACTTATCGCCGCTATTACGCTGGGAATAAAAATCATGCCGTCAGTTCTGCCATGAAATGCCAACTGTAGGTTCGCGATTGCGGCGTATCATGGGTTGTTCTTCGTCTACGGCAGACGTGAAACGAGGTGGGTACTCTAACGGGAAGCTGCCCGAGCCGTGCGCCCCACCGCCGACGGATCCTCGCCTCCCTCTCACGGCGAGACAGAAGTTTAGCCTGGAGAAATCTTGGAAAGCAGTACAGAGGGATATGGAGGGAGTAGGGATGAATACGCTCCTAAGGTAAATATGTCATCTACTCTAGATGTTGAAGTCTGATTGATATGCGATAAGTCCCGTAAATCTATATTTCTTTGAGGTTTTCATGATCAACGATATGGTCTCCACGTCCAAGAAAACCTTTATTTCTGTATTCAAATAATCTATTATATATAGAAAACATAACCGTATATCACATGCGATTTGTGATATATTATCATATGTAATATAATGACACACACTCTGTGGGGCTGCGTATATTTGAGTTTATGCAGAACAAGAAGTGTGTGCTTATGTGTGTGTGTATGTGTGTGTGTGTGTGTGTGTGTGTGTGTGCGTGCGTTCAGTGGATGTTTGTAACTATCTTATCGAAACATCATCCCCATGCAGTAAAGGACGTATGATTTTAAAGCAACATGCTAAAGACTCCCTCGATCTCGAAAAAATACTCCAGGATTTTTTTCTTAAACTGGCATTTTTCACTGAACAAAAGAAGAAAATCCGTATTAAGGCCCTTAAGGACAATTTTCATTTCCATTTTCCCCCAAGCCCGATACAGGAATATTATACAGGACTAAAAGGCGTGAGGTACATAATATATATATATATATATATATATATATATACATATATATATATATCTTTTTTGTGTGTGTATCAATATCGCAAAGTTCACAGTTATATTCTGTATTTCAATTCAACTAACCATATCTGTTTTGTATCAATGCGCTTAGAAACGCCTGTGTGAAATGTTTGTTATTGTTATCATTATTGTTATCATTATCATCACTATCATCATCATCATCATGACATACTATGGTTGGGATCACAGCTACAACATTTTGGTTTAAAGTTGTTATTTTTCACTCATTTTACTGATTTAAAACGACAGAGCAGTCTTTCCTTGTCTTCGACAGTCCCCCCCCCCCCCTTCCCTCTTTCTCTATCTCTTTCTCTTTTTCTATCTCACTTTGTAAATGCGATGGGTTCCTTAGTTTAACTTACCCGAGTACCTTCCGGTCATCTCGACTTGTACTTCACTGCATACTATAAATGTGAAGTTCCCTTGTAATTCAACATCTGAATTGTGAAGGAGTGTGGAACAACTTACATTCACCTGCAATGGGCCACTTAACCATCAAACACAGGCACCGTTGGGTATCATTTAAATGCTAACAATAAACAAATCGCAACTATCCTATTTCGTAAAGATAATGAAGACGTGATTTCATTAAAACAGGAAACAAGTAATCCAGCTCCAAGTATGCGATATGAAATTAAAAGGAGGTAAGTTGTTTTTACAACTCGCATTGACCCATGTCAGCCATCTTTGGCCAAGTGGATGTAAGTGGGTGAAAAAGAAATAGATTAGAGAAATAATGCATACTGACAATGAGGAGTCAACGCATTACATGGCGACTGTGAATATCATACTCCAAAGTATTATTATCCATGACAGTAACTGTTAATGATAATAATTTATGCTTCCGTCTAATAGCCTGTGCAATCAAGATTTTACTGTACACATGCGGCGTTGCCACACCAATGCGGGGTGGGTAACTCAATGATATACAGTGTCGGTAATGCCATGGTAACAACAAAACGTGACTATCGGTGAAATCATACAACGCTCGACGACACGATCTTCTATCAGTAACTGGAGTAGCCTAGCCGTCATAATGAACCATCGCAAGGTGGATGCGCGCGCCCGCAACGTCACACACCGCTTGTTATTAACGTGCGATCGATTATTATCATCATTATGATTATCATTTTCAATCTTGCGACCGCAGACTGACGTGGCATGCAAGATAGCTTGACCCCAGTGGTTCAGTGTAGGTCACAGGACAATTATTGGTCAGACATAAACAATCAAGCAGTCAGTGTAGAAATGTAGACAGTATTGATTTGAAGGTACGAGTCTCGCGTCGGGCGCGCTGCTTCGCTGTCGGACGCTGTGCAACGAACGTGTCAACACCGACGACGGATTCCTCTTCTTCTCCCCTCCTTTAGAGATGAGTATGCATATTCTACGATATATTTCCGTTGTCCCGAATGATAAACAAACAGAGGGGGCATGAGGTCAGAATTTGCGATGCACGCTTCATATGCTAGAATAATATTGATATTTCGATGCGTCAAGAAAATTATTATAATTTTTTTTAAGCATTTGCATTGAAGTTTCCCGTTATACTCGTATGAGCAGGCAATAATGACGTGCTCCGTCCTAAAGTTTCAGAGTTGAAACGCTATATTGTTAGAGTCGCCTCTATTTCAGTTCACATAGCACCATGGGTAATCTATATACACATGTCTGTGGAAATACAAAGGACATCTTCCACAAGTGAGTTATTTACCTCAGACAAGTCGCTCAGTTAAAATCTTGTCCCGAGTGAAAACTAACGCTATTTAACATAAGCCCGATAGAATCCCACTTTCTTTGCTCATTTTTCCACTATAACGATATTCATTTCTAATCAGTTTCCTCCTGTTTGCGTTTGTTACAATATATGAACAGTTACAGTCACTCACGCGTTTAGTTAATTAACTAGCGGAATAGGCAACAAAAGCGAAAGGCGACCCCTATCTCCACCCCATCGCCACCCACCACCCCCCCCAAAAAAAAATGGAGGGGTTGAATATACAAGAAAGAATCGATGTCACCTTCTGTTGGTTATGACTCAGCAAGGACCCAGCGAATGATATCGAATAAAGTGACTTGCACGCTTGATTTCTTTCCTCTGGAAATCCTTGCTATACCATTACGATGCTTCGCTGAAATTGAACTAGTAGGCCTATGCATGCAGCAATTCCTTGGCTGCCTACTTTAAAGGATTACCTCTTATTGGCACCCCGAAGGCTATTTCTGGTAGTTTCGTCCACACCTGGTACAGAGAACTAATCGCTAAAAGTAACGGCGACTCTCACTTGGCAAATCAGAAATCACCTGGACATGTGAATTATTAATGCCACTCAATGTGTCCGCCGGTAATTAATTTCAGACTTGCGATCAACGTGAACTACATCTTGCCATCTTTCCGAGGTTTATAACTGCCAAAGAATTCTCGTCGACTTTTTGTCTTTGTCCCTGGCTGTGGAATAAGCTTCTGTGTCTGAATCAAGCGTCTATATATATATATATATATATATATATATATATATATATATATATATATATATATATGTATATATATATATATATTTGTTATATATTTGTGTGTGTACATATATACATAGTTTATGCAGAATATCTTCTCATATCCCTCTTTCTGTATAAATTTTCACAATTGATATTATCATTGTTCATAGCAACAACCAGATTATCACGTCGCTTTAAATGTTTTAAACTGTGTTGTGATTTTTTTTTTTTCATTAAGCAACAATAATTGTTTGTACAAAAGGTAGAGAACAAAATTCCTAGGGTTGAGTTTATGAAGAAAAAAGTCATTGAATATTATGCAGATGAGAAATACATTTATTCTGTATCGGGTACTCTTAACAAGCTTAATCAAAAAATGGCAGTCACTCCAACATTATTTTGTTTGTGTAAATGATAACGAGAGAAATGTTAAGAAAAAACGAGATTATGGTTGAAAATTATGAGTTGTGAAATGTCGACATTGAAGGAATAAAACAGACCATGGCTAAAAAGTTGGGGGGGAAGATTATTATGTCATGGTATTCACATAACACTCTTTCAGCCTGTCTGGAAAAGGGAGAAAAAAAAAAAACATAATATAGAATTTCTACTACTATATAGAGGTTCTTTCATCCCAACTTAAAGGGAGCATTCTGTGACGTATGTTTGGGGCTTTGTTTCTTTGTGTATTTTTTATCACATCTCGCCGAGAAAAAAAAAATACATGGCCACGTCCATCTTGTGAGAGGTAGATGCCCTCCATTGCTATCCGCCCTACTTTTCGTAAAAGTTCGTCCGAAAGTGCCATTTTGGCTACACGGGGGGAGAACGACCGTGTCTAAACGATGGGAATCAGTGAAGACTCTTAGAATCCCGTTTATTATGTCTGACTGCTCACGGTTTCCAGTGGTCGCCTTAACATTCAAGATCATCATTTTCAGGTCAAATGTTCAAGTGATTACGGTTAATTGAGACCATCGATTTACCAGGTGAGTTGCACCGATATGCAGTATATATCATAATAAATCAAGTCGCCGAGTGGTAAAGAGGAGCTTCTGTTGCATTCAGCTGTGCGCAGGTGAGGCCACTATGAAGACCGTGGCCGGTATAGTAAGACTTGCCGCGAGGAGAGCGTAGGGTGAAAAAGTAAACCCAGCGACGACCTGACACACGCGGAGGAGCTGCTGATGTGATGCAAAATGCCCTACATGTGCATCTTCATTCCCCAGAGGCATTCATCTTCACGCTCACGTTTCAGAGCATATCGATGTGAAGAGAACGTGTCGGGGTGTGATCTTACACCGAGTGCAGTGCACACATCGGCGACGGCGCGTGTTTACGACCACGCGCCCCCTCTGTTCTCCTCGAGTCTCCATTTCTATATACTTCTCTCTCTCTCTCTCTCTCTCTCTCCCTTCTATCTCTTGTTCTTTCTCTTTCTCTCTACCTCTGTCTCTTTATCTCTCTTCCTCCTAAGAGGTGATGCCATGATGATTAATTTTCACAAAATTCGATCTAATAAGCTCCTGAAAAATAATGGAAGCCATGCTTTCACGCACAAAATTAAAGATTATCGACAAAAGAAGGACCAAGATAGACGTAAAGTCATAATAACGTTATAACTGGAAGAGAAATCTTTTCCGAGGCTCGAGACCTTAATGATTCATCTGGAAGAGCAGTTAGCTTGGCGGCGCATTATTTCCTTTCTAGGAAAGAGGAGGGACGTGGTATGGGAGGATCTTGGGCGCGATAGTTATGACTTCCTTTATGGACCGCCGCTTTGTTTAGTTTGATTTATGGTGAACGAGGTTGCACTTGCAGAATGATGTATCTTTTGCGAGAGAACATCAACATGACTATCACACCTCGAAAGGTTTCATCTAAGTGTGTACTCATACTCATGCGCCAGTCCAACCTGAGTGTTATATACCAACGGTTATGCAAACGATAGCCAGATTCTAGGGAACGGGGGAAGGATATAAATATATACATATACATATATATATATATATATATATATATATATATATATATATATATATATATATATTCATCTATCTTTACATAATAGGTGTGTACACATCTCGTGAGATTGTTAAACTGTACACCACTTTACGAAAGTATAATGATTATGATCTCTTCTCTAACATGTCCTGATTTGTTTTTCCCGTCAGATGTCAACACCTATAAATGAAATACAATTATACTACACGTAGCGTTATTGTAAAAAATTGATCTATAAACACACTCCTTGATAAATAATAATTTTTTGAGAGACTTTGGTATGCGTAGCCTTTCTCCCTGTTGTCTCCTTCCTGTTTCGTTTTCTGTATCTACACTGTTTCCCATCGTGCCTTGTGAGATATGATAAGACAGCTATATCGACCGAAGACAACTGTTCAATGCTAACATTGTTAAGTTTGGATACGCTTTTAATATTATTATGGGTTGGCAGGACAGAGACGGAACTATATATAAATGCATATACTCTTTGGAACATAACAGCGATATATGCATCATTGTGGTTTGAATTCTTCATTCCGAGATGTCTTTTGTTACGTTGGTTATAAATCATTACTAATTCACTTACATACATCTCATGTATTGCTGTC
Source organism: Diadema setosum (assembly GCF_964275005.1). Classification (NCBI taxonomy): domain Eukaryota; kingdom Metazoa; phylum Echinodermata; class Echinoidea; order Diadematoida; family Diadematidae; genus Diadema; species Diadema setosum. The sequence goes on from NC_092685.1 coordinate 23,744,432, forward strand.
ATCATTCTTCCCCCCCCCCCCCATTACCAATCTGATTGCGTTTATAAATCTAAAGATAATTTTTCCTCTCTTGGATCGATTTTAATAAGCTAGGATTCTTGTATCATGTTCAGTTAGTATTATGTACGTGTTTTCTCTTCCTGCAAGTATAAAATACAATTTACCGAGCCTAAGTCCCTCGATGTATGCTTTTGGTTTCACTAGAGTTGCAGAGAGGATTCTTGGTAGATCAAAGAACCTGATCTACTTGATTGCATGTGACATTCAGAACTGCAGATAGATACTGAATTGTGTGTGCGGTTTAGTGAGATTTGATTAAATTTTGATTAAATTGATTTGCTTAACCTTTTTCTTTTTTAAGGATGAGAGCTTCATGATTACAACACGAGCAAAAGTTGATTATTCATTTTTTTTTCTTTTTTTATATTGGGCCTATAAACACAAATACTCTTTTCGTTCATACAACAATAAAAAAGGTGCAAAAGTGCTTGAAAGTAATTTACTTGCTTGGATATTGCTTAGACATGATAATTCTCTTTTTTTCTCCTCGGCTTATTAAGGTTATTTTAGAGAATATTCAGTCAGAATCAACATCACATGATTTGGGGATAATTTCGGAGATACTATACGCGTGACTTTGTTGAGTTTTTCTGTTTCATCTCCCATATAGGGAGGATTTGATAGATAGTAGGCAAATCGTGTTGCGGAGAAAGTTATTGGAGTTAACCTTTTGCTTACGGAACCAGCGATTACTCCATCTTGGAGGCAAAGGGTTATGCTTATGGTATATGATTAACACATTAAGCCCATTTTTTTGTAACCTAAACACGTGATATTTTCCATTCATATCTAGCTTCGTGTAACAAAATGATCAAGTCGCCACTCAAACCGAAGGTTTACAAGTAATCAGAGCCATACTTTAAAATTCCACCATTTCACTGTTTCCCAAAGGACAAAACTCTCATTACACTTAATATAATCCGTAACAAACGAATATTCCCTCTGTATAGTCATGTTTTGATTGCACTGTAAGTATCCAAAAGCAACATTATCCGTATGCGCCACGCATTAAGTTTGTAACCCTCCAACGCTAATACGCAGTATTCATAACGGGCACAGTGATTCCTGATACAAGTCTGTTACAGGATCTATCCCGCTGAATTGAGATGTTTCGTTATTCATCCTGCTACAGGGATTCTCATCCATGGCAGTATGTCTGCCTTTTAGATTCCCCAAATGAGGTGCAGGGGCAGATGAAAGCGGGACAATACAATTAATTTTCAGAGCTTGATGTTGGCGCTTCATGCTGTGCACTCATGGTAACATGTATATACGGCACAGTGTTAGTCTGTTTATTGACTGTGGTTGGTGAGGAAATGAAAAAGGAGTGATAGGAATATATGCTATAGTCATGAGGGATATAATTATGTTGACTTACAATGGTCGCCATGGCAACGCGCGAGCCTTTTCGCTAAACAGCCAAACGCAATTAGCGTAATTGAAGATACAGTGACAAGAGGCGGAGAGGAGACAATAATGATAATGATGCGTTGAGGCCGTTGAGGACACTTTTAACCAGACAGGACCGTTTCCATGCAATGTCTCTCTCTCTCTCCACACACTCTCACACACACACACATAAGTGTGTATATACACACATATATATATATATATATATATATATATATATAATGTATATATGTGTGACGGAAGGAAAACTTGCACTATAGACGTTGCAGTGATGTTCAGTCTTGCCTTTATTCCCCGAGCTTTCGGCTATTTCACCAGCCTTTTTCAAGGGCTTGATGAGACATAATATAAAAGCAAAATAGCAACCAATTTGCATGCATTTGAACAGAAATAGAAATAGTAATAACAAGAAGCCAATCAATACGAGGCCAAGCCCACTTCACATTATATAAATATATATATATATATATATATATATATATATATATATATATATATATATATATATAAACGCTATAGTAGTTTGAATGTATATATATATATATATATATATATATATATATATATATATATATATATATATATATTCTCTCCTCTCTCTTGTTTCTCCTCTTTTCTATCATTCAGATATTATAGTCAGCATTTGCAGCGTAATGTCGGGTCTTCCATGGCTCTCTGTACGGCTTGAAAACATCGCCAACACAATGGTGATAATAATGCGTTGAGACCCTGCTGAGGACATATTTCACCGGACGGGACCGGTTTCTTTCATTCTCCTTCTCTTCTTTCTCTATCTTCTTCTTCTTCCTTTTCTCATTCAAATATTATTAGTCACCATTTGCAAGATAATCCAGAACCTGCCGTGGCTCACTCTACGGCTTCAAAACACCGCCCTTCATGTGGTAAAGGAATCAAGAACATTTCAATAGATGATCAGATGATGACTTCCAAAATTAGAAATAGACAAACGTAAGGCCCTCCAATTTACACATGACTGGATAATATCCTTATTTGATTTTTGCTGTGCCAAAACGGATAAAATCTAAGAAACACGACGGATGCAATTTCCCAGAACTAAGCGCTATACTGTTTTAAAATAGAATTGACATGTGTTAATCTTAAATAAAAGACCGTCTACTGACGTAACTACGGTGAAAATTATTGGAAATGACAAAAGCAGCTTACACACAGCTGATTAGGGCCCTAGGCATGGACTTGATGACTAATAATCTGCTCGTATTAACCCATGTTCTACTATCCTAATGACCCAACTATGAGAGGCGGGATGATTACACAAACCTAATAATATATACGTAAAAAACACTCTTCTTCAAATAAATATCATCAACCCACGAATGGTTCTCGTCGCTTCCACTGCGGCATGCTAAATCGGCAGTAATTGAGCAGCCATCGGACGTGCACCGGTGGTTCAGACCGGAAGGTGGGTGTCGATTTCTTGCGTCCTGTTCTCTCCCTCGGTCCGCTCGTTGCTCCGTGCGCTTGCGGTGGTGCAGCCTTAATCGCCGGCGAATTTATTTCCCTATTACCTCATCGCTATGACTACCGTCGTATGCTGATTTTTCGCATTGGTTCAATTTATTTCTCTTGGTGCGTGCCTCACAGATGCCTTTCCCGAGACAATTATTAGATGATGATTGTATTCCAGTTATGCAAAGACACATCTGGCATACAAATTCACAGGCACAGACAAATTGGACTCGGACACACGAAGGCACACACACACACAAATACACACAAATAAACAAACACATACTTCATAGCTGATGCAGGCGCGTTATCATCCTGCTCCCGTTTGAAGCAAATGTCATTGCGTTACTTTTCTTATGTTATGAAAATGACACTGTAATATGCTCGTAAAATACGGAGCAATGTTTCACAAACGGAATGTATTATGAATAAGTTTGGGGCCAACATACGCAAAATGATATTCATGTTTGATGCTACCAGGCTCACTGCAAGCGTAATGATGGTGGTATATCAGCCATGACGTATTCTAAGATTTGATTTCCAAGAATAGTGCATTATGAATAATTTCGGGAGCGAATGCACATAAACACAAGTTTGCTTCTACCTGCAGATGTAAACAAAATAATGTTCGTATGTCAGGTTCTAGTAGGGACCACGGAAAGTTTGTGTGTGAGTGTGTGTGTGTGTTTGTTTGTTTGTTTGCTTGTCTGTTTTGATTGATTGATTGTTTTTTTTTTAAATTAACGAGCCAAAAACGTGTGTGTGTGGGGGGGGGGGGAGGGGGAAGGGGGCTGCAGCCTCTGCCCTAGGGACCCCTGCTAGGGTGTGTTAGACTTGATTGCCAGGAAATGCCAGATTAATGGACACCCCCCCCCCCAAAAAAAAAAAATAAATAAAAAAAAAAATAAATAAATAAATAAATAAAGATAAATAATGATAATAATATATAAAAATAAAAAAAAATGTGTATCAACTTTAAAACATTATATTTAAAGAGCTGCAAACTCTATACAGAAAGAAGGAAAGATGAGGAAACATTTCAAGGAATAAAAGAAAAGACGGTTATAGATCACGGATGTCAATTAATGCCCTCTATCGTAGTCATCATCTGATGGTCCTCGTGTCTGTGACGCAAGTCTTATTCACTCGAGTTGCGATAGCAATTCGCAAAGTAAGCTGATGCAAGTCAGTGACTTGAAAATTTCCCAGCAAATTGCTCGAATGTAATCACAAAATCTTGAAATGCAAAAAAATAAAACTTGGTTTTGTGTTCGCTCGCTCTCTATGCGGTTGTCTTTTACTGTCGTTTTTTCGAGAATTCTCACAATGCCGTACGTTAACATAATTGTGTATTTTACCTTCGTACACACTTATCACAGAGATGTCAGGTTCTTCGCCTTTTGTGTGCTTGTGTGTGTATATGTGTGTGTCCGCGTTTGTAAACATCAGACCATAGTCGCTGACGTTACTCTTTCGATTATAGCGAGGCGGACCTGCGTGTTCCACTGCATGTCTCCCCCCCCCCCCCTGCATTTTTTGTAGTATGGTATATACGAATAAGTCATTTACTCTGCCATGTGAGGGATTCATCCCCTATCTGATTGCAATTAAGAATGTTTATATTGTTGTATGTTTTGAATTCGTCTTCGTGGCTTAGGCCCTACTCAGGTTAACTTCTGCTCCCTCTCTCTCCCGGCTATGTCCGTTTTCATAGGGTAAAGACAGACATAATCATGTCCACCAATATGCAAACTTTGAATGCAGATGTAAAGTTGAGTATAAGAGATTAGTTTCTCGATTCTCTTGGCACACGGATGATTGGTATCAACCAACAAGAATGCTGGTCTTCAAACAGTTCTTCCCTTTCCCCAGCTCTCTTTGCATTTGCTGCCTAACAGACCGCACTGACAGTGCCAAGTTATAGCTATAGATATCATACATGCCTTAAATCACACTCTATATCGCACGTTTGGGTGCACTGCTTTTAGCACACATTTTCTTCCCAATAGTTTCATGTGGATAGCACTGTGACGGAAATTAACCTCGTTTACATCATATGGAATGATTATGCAGAAACATACACGTGCACTCCCATAAACACACAAATTAATTCATGCACACACAAACAAATAAACACACACACACACAAATACATAATTTTACAGAAAAGCCTATAGAGGGAAGTGTCACTAAACATGCGGGTACAGTTGAAGAAGAAAAAAACAACAACGAGTAATTGAGACACATCCGTTAAAGTTTGAGAAACATCAGGCAATTAATTTAAGAGTTTTAAGAGAGAGGGGGTGATAAGTGTAAACATTAAAGCTGTTAAAAAGTAATCATATTTGTGTAAAGGAGGTGATCATATTTCAATGACAAAGTTCTCTATTTTGAATTCTTTCAATCAACATTGATGTCTATGGATAACATTCCTTTGGGTGAACCTTTCATTCGAAGTTATAAAGAAAATGACAAACGGCATAAGACTCAATCCTCCTCCCCCCCCCCCCCCCCCTCCGGGAGAGGAAAGGATTAATAACCTCCAAAAGCATCATCTAAGCCCTCTGATTTCAGGAACACATTCTTTGTTTCGAATTATCATTCAGTAATTTATCTACATACCAGTCATAAAACACTTAGAGAGATATACAGGGAAATGCAGATAACAATAATATAATAATAATAATAATAACAATAACATAATAATAATGATGATAATAATAATATTAGTAATAATAATAATAATAATGATAATAATAATAATAATTGTTATTTTTATTATCATTATTATTATTACTACTACTATTATTATCATAATGTGGTTTACTTGAATTATTTAAATTAATAAGATAAATAAATAATTATGATGGTCTGTTCAAAGGAAATTAAATTCCTATGCAGGTATTAGTAACAAGAATCTGTCATGATAAAAAGAGGATATAGTTTGCCTGCGTAAGCTACAAAGCAGATGGTGTTTCAACATCTAACGTAGATATGGCAGTTTTATCATAACGTCGCTGTCCCATAGCTGTCCGTTCCTGCCTGGACCTGCCTCCAAAGAAAGAGAAATGAGGGATGAGGGGGAGAGATAATCTATTTCCATCTCATTGGAAACTGGCTTCACCGTCAAGACAACAAGCTATAATTATGAATAAATAAATGACAGATCACTACTACACGAGATGAAGATGTAGGACTCTCTCAGGAGTTTTGTTAATCGATTATTGTATCTTGGGTTTTTTCCCTTGTTCTTATCCTTTCCCTTCTCCTCTTCCTTCTCCTCCCCCTCCTCATTCTTTCTCTTCTTTTTCTTCTTCTCCCTCCTCTCCTCTTCCTCCTCCTTCTTCTTCTTCTTCGTCTTCTTCTTCTTCTTGCTTTTTTCCTTCTTTTTCCGTGAGCACCAGAGCAGGGCAAACGTATCCTTTTTAAGGAGGTTGAATAATAATCGGGTACCCGCGGGAAGACGGTGCCATATACCCGCAGTGATGAATGCCAAAGTGTTTCGAAATCCTTAATCAGCGATATGCTACCGACTGGCATTTGCAACGAAACGCCCCGCTATAGTGCGTCATCACGTCCCGGAATATAATATACTCGTATAGCGAGAGCAGTGAACTCACTGTAATCGGACTCTGGAGATTGACCGCCCTTGTGAGACCACTGGTGAATGATATCTGTGTTTGTCTGATCTGTGGGGTTTTTTTTTTCTCCTCCCTTATGTTTTTTTTTTCTTCCTGTTATTTTTGTCTTACCTAGACGTTCCAGCGCAGATCTGAACAGCTGACATTTTCTTGATGTAAAGGGTAGTTAGCGTGGGTGGATAGTGATCGTCGTCGTTAATGTAATTACCTGCATGTTTGATATTCTAGAAATGCCAATGTGCATTTTATTGCATTCGGCATATAAAGGTTTATATTAGCGCACGCACACAAACACACACACACACACACACACACACACACACACACCAAAACTCTTTCTATTATTGCTTTAGTTAGACAAAGCAGCTTACTTTCCAGATCACCACAATACAGTACAGTCTGTATAGATCACGGACTTTGCAAAGCTTACAAAATATTGTTTAAAATTTTGTTCAACACTGTTCACAACCTGAAAATAGCTCCCTTTCCCTTCCCCTCAGATGACATTTCCAAAATATTGTAGCGGTATCTAGCTTCTGCTGTTATCACGCTCAATACATTATTCGCGTGGTTCCAATTTCTCTCTGAGTGCCACAAGCCGCAGCATATCTCACATGGGAGCCCGTACAGGCACTAAACCACTGTCAGGCATGATTTGGGCATTTTTCGTTTTTACCCGCAAAGCATCAAACGGGATGGGATAGCCCTCGTGTGGGATATACGGTCGATCTCGGGGAGCCAATCTTGCCGATGGCCATTTAAACGTCGATTTCGTTTTCCATCGCGTCTTTCTCCATCATGGCGTCCCAAGATGCCTCCACAGAGGAGTGGTTTGATGCCAAGCCTTGCTCCTCGCCAACTGTCGTCTGTATGCCTTTATATTTTCTACCAGACTATACCTTTATATTCCACACTTCTTCTTTTTTGTCTCTCTCTCTCTCTTTCATTTGAAATTGACCTTTCCTTCTAGTTTTAATATACCTGGTTTTGTAATTTCTCCCTCTCCCTCTCACCCTCCCTCCTTTCTCAATCTCTCTCTCTCTCTCTCTCTCTTTATTGTACAATATATATATATATATATATATATATATATATATATATATATATAATCATATGACATCATATATATGTATATAAACATATGCATATCATATGCGTTTGGATGTATATACATACATAAAACTCCCTCTCTGACGCACACACAAAATTTGCACACACATGAAGACCTAATATCTTCGTGATGTTCAGGTCCAAGCTTACGGGTTGGATGCTAAATGTGAGGTAATTTCTGGCTGATTATGGTACTTATTTTTCGATTGCCGGGAGGTCGAAGGACTGAACGGCATAAAAATGCTTTTAATCAATGCAGCATTCTGTTTCCCGAAAAGATGAGCTGAAGCAGTGCCAGCACGTAAAAGGGAGTCTATAAAGGAGGCCTAAAAACTACAGGAATATCGAGGCAGTACAGATTATGAGATACAACTTTCCAAGAAAAATATTGACACTGAAATTCTAGTTAATAGTGATGATAAATGTGAGTAACATGTTGAAACATTAAAGGACAAGTCCACCTTCATACACATGTGGATTGAGTGAATGCAACAATATTATTAGAACACATCAGTGAAAGTTTGGGGAAAAACGACAATCCGTTCCAAAGTTGCGAAATTTTAAAATATCTGTACAGTCACTGCTGGATAAGAAGACTACTTCAGTGTATGAAGTATGCGTACAACGATATAAGGAAAATAAAAGGAGAATTTTCACAAAACTTTGCTTTTTGAATAAAGCGCATATTTCTTCGACTTGTTACTGACGTATGTTAAGGGTACTATCATTCCCCCTGCCTTCTGAAAAGAGAAGTCGAATGTTCTTTTGTTATGCGAGAAAAATGAAAATGTGTTGAATTTTCTTTATTCTTTCTTTATATTGTTGTACACATGTGACATCACAAGCTATAGTAGTTTTCTCATCCAGCCGTGACTGAGCAAAAACTCCAAAAATTCATAACTTTTGACTGGATTGTCCGATTTTTCTCAAACTCTCACTGATGTGTTCTACTAATATTGCTGCATTAACTCAACCCACATGTCTATGAAGGTGGACTTGTCCTTTAGATTGATGCTCAAGGCGCAGTGCGGCATAAAGTGCGCAACCTAACTATCACGACAGAACAGAAGATAAACATTGAGTCATAACTATGCATACATTATTAGAAAACAGATGATCAAACCGACAAAACGACATCGTGAAAAATGCATTACGTTATCATTTTACAGTTCCAACAAATGTAGTTTCAGATTGTTTTGGGTTTATTTCAGCCCACCATGTGCCAAAGATCCTCCTTCCATCACAGTAGGCTTTAATTCGCATCAATTCTTGGTGGCATCTTTGAAAAAGTCGCAATGCTTGGTTGATATTGATGACTATGTTTGTACATCAGTTCTCTCTTCTTCTGATAAAAGAAAAATCCTCTATAATTCTATTCAGGATACGAGTTCCAAAAAACACTACATTTTCTTTCACAGTCTAAGAAGACCGTGAGAGTTGTTAATACCGGCCAGGAAATTCTAATAGAAAAAAAAAAGAAAAAGATAAATTGTTAGTAGTTTTGTGAAGACCGACATCACACGCACGACCGACGTGAATACTTGAGCAATGTGTTTCTCTAGACCGTATATCACTTATAAACACTTTATTCAGATATTAGAACACACTTCAAACTGTGCTACATGTCTCTATTGAGATATTGCTCTTTCCTGAAATGGAAGCTGAACGATTTACAGATTTATATTAAGGTTTACATCTCCGTATAACTTTTTTTTTGTATTCCTCTCTCCCTATCGCTCCTCTATTACAATGTTCTTCTTCATCATTTTCTTCTCCTCTTTCTGTTCTTATTTTCTTTCTTTGGTTCCAGCATCGTCTCACTTTTTCTCGCATTCTTTGTCTGTTTTTCCTTGTCATTCTTATTTTTGTTTTCTTCACTCTTTTCTTCGCTTTCGCTCTATTTTTTTTTCTGATTATTTTCTTCGTCACATTTTGTCGTCTCGTTGTACATTGTTCAACATTGCTCATTCTGGAAGTTGCGGAGGAAAGTGTCAGCTCAGCGACATGAGATGTCACAATGGGCTCGATCACGTCTCCTTGTGACGTCAGTTTCACGTGATCTCTTCACCTTTTGGGGCTGTGTGGGCCAAACTCAGAAAAAAAAAGGCTATGGCTTGTGAGACCCCTCTTATCGCGCTAACAAATACCGCTCGCGTCACTGATTCAGGCGGTTGTCTCTTATCATGTCGCGACCGAGTTTTCGCTTGATGACACGTTTTGTCTTACCGCGGTATCCACCAAGAGTATAGATGGTATGGCTTGATATGATAGATTATGGTCTTGGTTACCCAGAGCAAGCCTCTTCAGTGTTCGCAACCCTCTATCTGAAGATTCCTGGCACATGAAGTTCCCCGAAGCATTGCCATGCAGCTTTCTATGTTCATTTGAAGTCCGGGAGGAACCGTGCGAATAAACCATCTCGCTCATAAAGGATGCTGATATAGCACAGGGCAGGATTCAGATTCACCATTTCCTGGGATGACATTATGTCTTATGCAAGTCCTAACATGCTTTCACAGATAGTCACACTCACACATGTCTGTCTGTCTGTCTGTCAGTCTGTCTGTCTGTCTGTGTGTCTATATACAGCATAACGATTCCCAAAGTCACAAGTGAGTAGCCAAATAGCCAAAATAACCTGTGTATGAGTGAAATAGATACAACTTATACGCTCCAGTTGCCAATTATTCACATTTTTCACAAAAAAAAAGCTAAAACATTTCACCAACCGTGACCTTTTACTTCTCAAACCAATGCGTGTGTCTACGATTTATGGATGTAACACATCGTGCTATCATGTCGATTTTGTTCATGGAAGAGCAAGTTTTCATTGCAAATTTTCTACAATTCTCTCCACATCACCACCACTGCGCAGACAACAATGCTCATTTTACAGATACGATTTAATCCTAACACAATCATCCACGATGATGCACTTACAAAAGCGGTCAAATACCTTGGCATGGCAGCTATTTTATGCAATTTCCTCTAGTGTCTCCAAGATGTTTCCTTGAGGCGTCCGGCTTTTCAGAGGATTCAGGTCAGAACGAAGAGAAAAGTTTGAACCAGAATCGTTACGAAAATGATGATGATGATAAGATGGCAGCCATTAGTGATGATAATGATGGCTAAAATAATAATTACAACGATGATTGTTATGTGTTAACAATGAAATATTATAGTAATAATGAAAACACTGCATATTTGCGCTTCTCGCCCAAGTATCATAGGACTTTCTTTTTCAGATTTTTTTTTCTAAGCATGACTATATTTAGTGTGAGTAATTGGAGACAATTCAAATTTGTGGAGCCCACAAGGCTTTGGTTATAGAATAGTGAACAAACGCTCAATATTTTACCGCACCTTGTCACTAGTGAGCTGCATCATGAGAGTCTGTGGAATCCAATTCAATTTAATATGAACTGATATGCACCATACTATAATATGATTTCTAAAAAAATGATAAAAAGGTGTAAAAGAGAACATGGAAAAGTTGACACTCTTTTCCGTTTCCCACGAATATTCTCGTGTTCCCGTTCAATCCTGGAACCCCCTGGTGTTTCAGTGGCGTCTTTATAAGCAAATGACACGGTCTGCTTTGTCGGGTAAATGTAGCGTACATAGAAAGCATATAGCCTGAGCGCTTAGAAGTTACAACTGTAGAGGCTATTAGGACGAGTCAATGTCCTTTCCAGATCCCCGTGCAAGTTTGTTTTTTTGTTGTTGTTGTTTTTGTTTCTTGAAAGTGAAAGGGCTTTGACAAAACAATGATGGCCCTTAGTGTCTATGATCTTTCTGTTCTGAGGCATTATAGCAGCGTCTCGCTCAGCGTAGCTCCCCATGCATGCCCCTCCATATGAGATTCGATCGGGTTCCGTTTCGAGAGTAATAAATTCCAGCCTATGCATATTTCTGGGCGGAACAAATTGTCCAATAACGAATTCATTTCGACGGATATTGCGCGGTAATAGATTTCGATAGAGATTTACGGCCCGCTCCCCCCCCCCCTTATCTATCTCTCTCTCTCTCTCTCTCTCTCTCTCTCTCTCTCTCTCTTTGTTGCTGTTGTTGTTGTTCTGGGGGCCCTTTCCACGTAAAAGTCTAAGGAAGAGATGATTGAGACGTCTGTACGATATAAATTAGACAGGAAGGCACTGTACTATGTGGGTAGGTCAATGGATCGTACCTGCTCTCTGTTGTTAATTGATTGTTTATCTTGTCATGCCTGTGGTATGGTTATGTGGTATTAGAGGACAGTCTGTTTCAACAGACTCTGTTCATATACTTCTATACTAATGTAGTTAGTGCATAAATTACATCGCCCTCCGCTTACTGCTAATATGGAGTTGAAAATTTGTCGACCAAGCCCATTTACTTAAATGGGCCTTTAATGTGTAAAATTGGCAGTGCCTGGTAAATAATGTGGTGGAGATGTGAGCATGCAAACTTTGTTTATGGTTGTAAAACAATGAAACTATTTGGTTTGGTCATAACACCTGATGTTCGACCCTATACCTCCACACTCACTGGTGTATTTTGTTACCTTCGCCAAGGCAGGAGGTTAATTATGTACAAATGTAGTTTTGTGTATTTTCTTTTTTGGTGTTGATCTATTTCCTTGTTCAAGCATTAAAAAGCACAGTAATACAAAGAGCAGAGTAATAAGAAAAGCAAGACAATCTTAAGATATAGTGCATTTTACAGAGACAGTACACAAAAAGAGAACAAAATATACATGAATACGGAGGGATTGACCATTCAGCTGTAATGTCAACAAGTTTCCTGCTTGTTTCCCATCCCATGGGGTCCCGAGAGAATTACTGTAAAAGATACGACAAAAAAAAAATATTCATATGGATAATTAATTAACTCAATAGAAATACATACATAAAAATGACTCATAAAACTTCAGTATGAGATATCTGAGATAGAGAATGATAATCTTTTTAAGGCCATTCCTTATTACAGATGGGAAAGAGAGGGGAAGAGAGAGATAGTGTGTGTGTGTGTGTGTGTGTGTGTGTGTGTGTGCGTGTGTGTATGTGTGTGTAGGTAACACATGTCATTCAGTAGTGGGATTTTCCCCTAATTTTACTTACAGTGTGGTAAGTACCGCTTATATACGCTTGTAAACAAAATAAACAATTAATTCTTTTCTCGAGTTTATATGGAGGAGCAGAGGTCGCCGTCAAATCTGTTGGATAGCCAGAATTCAATTATCGTTAAGCCAAGATTAAGTTATTAATCTACTGAAAATTACTAGAAAGACTATTGGAAATTTGTTAGCGACGGCTGATAATTCAGTAAATCTTTATCACCTCCCGCACCTCTCTGTGCATCTCCCAAGCAAATCACGCAGAAAAAAGCATAAATAGAAAATTAAGTAACAGAGATTTCAAAGGCAAAAATTGCGCAAAGACAGCTCTTACAACACTGCCCCAGTTCTGTTAGAAGGGTCACGGTCATTTTTTTTTTAATTGCGACTTTTTTTTTTATTGACTTATCCACGATTTTAAATTAACAGTTGTATTTAAAAAATGGTTAGACCACGAAAACATCGAGTATGTAGGTAGTTTATAATTGTAATTTGCAATCAGTCTGTTCTCCCTTATAACAATGCAACATCGATTTTTCCTTCATAAAGATAGTACTCTGAACATGGGAACAACTCCGTTGATGGTATGTTTCTCGTGAATTAATCAAAGCAAAAGGAGTTGATTGCAAATACACGTGTAATGCGGGGAAAGTCACGTCATTTTGCTTGCGTTCTACAGTTGCGTGGGATTAACTTGTAATTGCAGTTTAAAAGTACCGCGACATCCATTACATGTTGGCTTCTTCTGATGTGAATAGGTCTACAAATCACAAATTCTTATAGAGTGTTGGTTTTTTTTAAATCACAATATACATCGCAGATTTTTACTCATTTTTTTTATTACACCCACAAAGCTACACCCCTAAGATTGCTTAATATCACTACTCTCTTACCTTTCCTGTCAGGTGTAAACCACATCACAATGCCTAATGTTATTCTCCTTATGCCTTGACTGATTCATAAACGCAAACAGCAAAACAGGTTTCGTAGGAAAAAAAAGCACCCCATTTTTTTATGGTGGTCATTGCTTTGCAGAAAATATTTGCAAAAAACTGTGTGGAGGTACATAATGTGAAGCCTACCTTGTGAGCTGCATGGTGCACTTTGGTTATGGCAACATGCATGCCAAACTGTATATTGCTATGCTTATTTCAGCTGACATTTCTGTTGATCGTATCATGAAAGGCAAGATTTTGTTGTAAGTGTATCATGGCGGAGATTCACTGCGGGTGCAGAAAAAGAAATATTACATAACCAAAAAATGAGGTATATCTAAATCAAACATAATAATAATAATAACAATAATAAATATCATTATTGTTATTATTATTATTATTATTATTATCATTATTATCATTATTATATCATATATATTTTCTGAATTTGTGTGGTGAAGACATACATTCACGGACACAGAACCAGAACTGGATATTAGGGAACCTTTGAAGTGTCCTATTATATGGAACAGAATGCCTTACACATTTTGGAGTACCTCAGTGGCTAAAGTAGGTACATCACCACAATACAAGACATGATAGGAAATGACATTATTCATTGTTCAAGCATTAAAAAGCAGAGTAATACAAAGAGCAGAGTAAAAAGAAAAGCAAGACAATCTTAAGATATAGTGCATTTTACAGAGACAGTACACAAAAAGAGAACAAAATATACATGAATACGGAGGGATTGACCATTCAGCTGTAATGTCAACAAGGTTCCTGCTTGTTTCCCATCCCATGGGGTCCCGAGAGAATTACTGTAATAGATACGACAAAAAAAAATATTCATATGGATAATTAATTAACTCAATAGAAATACATATACATAAAAATGACTCATAAAACTTCAGTATGAGATATCTGAGATAGAGAATGATAATCTTTTTAAGGCCATTCCTTATTACAGATGGGAAAGAGAGGGGAAGAGAGAGATAGTGTGTGTGTGTGTGTGTGTGTGTGTGTGTGTGTATGCGTGTGTGTATGTGTGTGTAGGTAACACATGTCATTCAGTAGTGGGATTTTCCCCTAATTTTACTTACAGTGTGGTAAGTACCGCTTATATACGCTTGTAAACAAAATAAACAATTAATTCTTTTCTCGAGTTTATATGGAGGAGTAGAGGTCGCGTCAAATATGTTGGATAGTCAGAATTCAATTATCGTTAAGCCAAGATTAAGTTATTAATCTACTGAAAATTACTAGAAAGACTATTGGAAATTTGTTAGCGACGGCTGATAATTCAGTAAATCTTTATCACCTCCCGCACCTCTCTGTGCATCTCCCAAGCAAATCACGCAGAAAAAAGCATAAATAGAAAATTAAGTAACAGAGATTTCAAAGGCAAAAATTGCGCAAAGACAGCTCTTACAACACTGCTCCAGTTCTGTTAGAAGGGTCACGGTCATTTTTTTTTTAATTGCGACTTTTTTTTTTATTGACTTATCCACGATTTTAAATTAACAGTTGTATTTTAAAAATGGTTAGACCACGAAAACATCGAGTATGTAGGTAGTTTATAATTGTAATTTGCAATCAGTCTGTTCTCCCGTAACAATGCAACATCGATTTTTCCTTCATAAAGATATTACTCTGAACATGGGAACAACTCCGTTGATGGTATGTTTCTCGTGAATTAATCAAAGCAAAAGGAGTTGATTGCGAATACACGTGTAATGCGGGGAAAGTCACGTCATTTTGTTTGCGTTCTACAGTTGCGTGGGATTAACTTGTAATTGCAGTTTAAAAGTACCGCGACATCCATTACATCTTGGCTTCTTCTGATGTGAATAGGTCTACAAATCACAAATTCTTATAGAGTGTTGTTTTGTTTTGTTTTGTTTTTTAATCACAATATACATCGCAGATTTTTACTCATTTTTTTTATTACACCCACAAAGCTACACCCCTAAGATTGCTTAATATCACTGCTCTCTTACCTTTCCTGTCAGGTGTAAACCACATCACAATGCCTATACGTTATTCTCCTTATGCCTTGACTGATTCATAAATGCAAACAGCAAAACAGGTTTCGTAGGAAAAAAAACACCTCATTTTTTTTATGGTGGTCATTGCTTTGCAGAAAATATTTCCGGGCTGAGAGTACAGCAAAAAACTGTGTGGAGGTACATAATGTGAAACCTACCTTGTGAGCTGCATGGTGCACTTTGGTTATGGCAACATGCATGCCAAACTGTATATTGCTGTGCTTATTTCAGCTGACATTTCTGTTGATCGTATCATGAAAGGCAAGATTTTGTTGTAAGTGTATCATGGCGGAGATTCACTGCGGGTACAGAAAAAGAAAAATTACATTAACCAAAAAATGAGGTATATCTAAATCAAACATAATAATAATAATAATAATAATAATAATAATAATAATAATAATAATAATAATAATAATAATAAATATTAATAATAATAATAATAAATATTATTATTATTATTATTATTATTATTATTATTATTATTATTATTATTATTATTATTATTATTATTATTATTATTATCATTATTACCATTATTATCATTATTATATCATATATATTTTCTGAATTTGTGTGGTGAAGACATACATTCACGGACACAGAACCAGAACTGGATATCAGGGAACCTTTGAAGTGTCCTATTATATGGAACAGAATGCCTTACACATTTTGGAGTATACCTCAGTGGCTAAAGTACGTACATCACCACAATACAAGACATTATTAGGAAATGACACTTCTTTTGCATTTGTTTTGGAAAAAAGTGATTGAGCCGCAGGAGAATGCACGTGCATGCAAATGAAGGTGGAGACGGAGGACGAGACTTAATTATCATTGAACGTGCCATGCCTGCTCATTCTTCTAGCAGCTGTTTGGGGGAATGCAATCGT
Source organism: Diadema setosum (assembly GCF_964275005.1). NCBI lineage: Eukaryota > Metazoa > Echinodermata > Echinoidea > Diadematoida > Diadematidae > Diadema > Diadema setosum. The sequence continues at coordinate 23,761,112 of NC_092685.1, forward strand.
GGCGCCGCGCATAATACCACGTGACCTCCACTATTTCCGCCATGACAATCCCTTGCAAAACTATACACAGACGTGATGCACTACTGCACACGATGAATTATGAACATCTCTGCAGCAAAGACATGGTGTAATGCTGGTTCATGTACTGAGTATATCAGGCAGAGAGAGGGTGGATTAGATATCGCTGGTAAGAGGTAGCTGTCCGTCCTTAAAATTGAACGACTAAAAATCCTTTCAAAAGGCACAGAGAAAGAGTGATTTCATTTCTGTTTTCCTCAGTTTCTCGCTCTCTTCCTGCCAGGAATCAATATTTCCCAGATCTCTCCATGTCAAAATCGATTTTTATTGTATAATATTATCATCAATGCGAAGACGTTGCCTGATCAATTAGACGTGTAGAAAGTAATGCAGTTCTCCGGATGTGCGGTAATCACTCTGAGAGATGCAGTGGTGTGGGGGGACCTCTTTTGTTAGGATATTATTTTGAAGACTGCTCTTAGCAACGAAATGAATTTTTCTTCAATAGAATTGTTAACATTTTGTGTGTATATAATTGTGCTGCCATGCCAGTATAAGACGAGTGAAGGTTTTTGTGTTCTGTGTTGTGGCACAGCAACTCAATATTATGTTCACTGAAGTAAGATATATCGAGCAGAAATGATTGAATAAATTTGGGGGAAAAAACACGAATAAATTTGTTTATTTGCTTTGAGCTTGTCCATCGCCGGTTTGATTTTTGAAACAGGATGACCTTTTCCGATCAAGTGGCTTGGATTTTTGTACAAGTCGGAGCACTGTGATAGAGTGGACGAGACTTCGGATTTGTATAAGTAATCAGAAAGTCTTGGGTTCGAATTCTTCTAGGTGCTTTTGTCCCTGACAAGATGTTTCGCAAAAATTGTTCAACTCGATCTAGGTGTATGAAATGATGTACCTGGCAATGCTGCGTTTATAGTAACAGCAGGGCCTAATTGGGCAGTAGTGCTGACGCTGAATATGCTACCCTATATAGCATAATGCCTAGATAATTATAAGAACACAATCATTATGGTTATAACCATTATTGTTAATGGTATCATTTACGTTACTATTACTACTGCACAACTATTACAATTCGTACATCATGCGTTTTATGCACGTTAGTTTTGTCTGTTTAATATTCAACCAAGATAGTCTTTCGGGAGTGGGGAGAAAGATGTATCTTAAACGTTCGAACCGTCTTATAGGTGATTGAGATCGTCTCTATCCTTTGATACCTTTTCAATGAAGTGAGGCGTTCAGTCTCAAAACGTCGTGACTAATAAACCCTCGGAGTTGTAATCATGCTTACTGTTACTCTCCAAATAGTCCATCAGAGGCGATCCCACTTTCTACTCGCCGGTCTTTTTGTGTCCTCGAGGAGGAAATGAACTTATAAAAATTGCGTCAAGTATTTCAATGTAAACATCGTTCACGTCCTAAATTACTTAGAGTATCGAGCAGTTTCTTGTTTTCTTTTTTACTATATACTTTTATTACTCCTGTAATTTTGTGTAAGTTTGTGTGTCATGGGGGCTTCCACTTTTTTTCGCCCTCTTTAAGCCTATTTGCCGTACTCGTTGATACTATTCTTCTGAATCATTTTGGCATTTCTTTCGATGATCCTGCAAGCGCGGGTAGTCTAACAAAAAAAGAAGACTTCGAGTACCTTGAAGCAGGGTTATATATGTGTAGTCTGACGATGCAAAGGCATTTGCAAAAATATACAGCCTACTTTAACATGGGGTAGACACAAAGTTTCAAGGCACGTCAACTCTTATAGACGAAGTGACACTACCGTTTTTACAACAATAATGTTTCATGACTATTTCTTGTTCTCGCATATTCCATTTTATCTTTTATTGAAAGTTCCTTTCCAAAAGGTGCTATCTCTACTTATAATGGTAAGGATAAAAACCTGGATTTTTTTTAACATGCTTGTAAGTGTTTTGAAAAAATTATTTTATGTCCCATGGTAGCACCTCATAATTCATTAAAGAAAATAATACCACCCATGACTTTCATAAATATAATTTTGTCTACATTGATAATAAAAATATCAATATTATTTTGGATTTTGTAGAGTTAGCACCTTTTAGATGAAAATTTTTAGTAAGGGGATATACATCACTTGGATGCTGTTGTAGTGACTAATATAGTTTCTGTGTCTTTGTGTATTTTTTTTTGAGATAATTAATTTTGTTATCGCCACACATTCCTTCATCTCCCTAAAGAATAGAATGCAGAGAAATTAGAAGTCTCGCAGCCTATAATCAAGTAGTATGTGTGTCATCTGGAAAGCTACAATAGGAAAGCTATCCAACCTGGCCTAACTCTGATGGGGTTAAACTGCAGTCCAGCATGTATACGGGATTTATCTGTTTTCTGACAAGAATTTTAATAATTTTGAGAGTTTATTGTAAGAGACTAAAAAGATGAATACATTGACATTAATACGTTACATACAATCAAAATGTCCAATTTGACGAAAAATGAATTTAGCATCTTTAGGAAAGGAACTCTTCAGAAACGTACATATTATAATTTAGATTATGTGTATGTATACAGGTATGTGTATACATATTTTACATAGGCTATCTCGTAAAGCTTATCACATTAGTGCACTATCCATTGAATAGTCATCGTCACCCTGTGTCACTATGGTATGACTGTGTCTGTTTGTCTACAAACATTCCAATAGAAGAGTGTTCCCCCAGTGACCTTTTCAAATGAAATGGCGGGCCGCACCGTCAGAACGTGAGACGCTGGAAATGTACAAGAAGGTAATAGAATGGTGCTCTTCGAAGTAACGAGGGATGCCAGTTAGAAGATAGACACTCGATTCTCCCGCCATATCAATTTCCTCTTTCCTCTCCAAATTGCAATGATCTCGTCTCTTTCCCCGTCCTTGGGTTATCCATTCTCGGTGCTAATTGCATTATCATAGGGTTGCTATTATAGATATCTGCCATTTAATGGCAGAAATTCGGGTGACAGAGAACGCGGAGAAAATCGTGTCCGTCTCAATAGACGTCCCCCTTAACTTTAAAGGGATGGGGAGGGTGCTACACGTTTATTTGTGTGTGTGTGTGTGTGTGTGTGTGTGTGTGTGTGTGTGTGTAAGCTTTATATTTGTTTATTTTTTTGTCATTTGTTTGCATATACTTTTCTGAATTTACTTTAAAATAGATGTTTCCAATAATGATATGATACTGTATATAAACATGACAAAATAACCAGATGATCAACAATCACATTATATGCACTGTTCATCGGTATATTATTTGATTAAAAACCGTATTTGATAAAATAAACGCAATTGTGACAGATGCATCATAAGACGACACTATACGCCATTGCTTGAAGCGATAGCAGCCCCAAAATACGTGCGAAGGATACAGATAAAAATGTCCTCATAGTTATGTTATAAAAGGAAACTACATACGTTTGTCGATAAAATGTTTGTGCTGTTTGTGCTAATTACTGCGCAGTGCTGGGAATTTTGACTTTAAACAATTCAGAAGTAAAGAAGAGAACGCATAATCAAATCTGGGCCCCGTTGCAAGAAAGTTGCAATCAATTGCAAATAATTGCTAATTTTGAAACAACCATTCTGATTGGCTCAGGGTCTGCCCTATCAAAAAGACATGCATGCAACAATGATTTTGATTGGCCAGTGACAATCAGTTGCAAGTTGCGTTTAAACGCAAAGTTTCTAGCAACGGGGCCCTGGACATTCAAATCAATCATGCATGGTTGTATCTCAGCAGCAAATAATGTTTCTTCATTATGGTCTCGAAGTAAAACGGAGAACAGTCTTGATGTGTCTCACAAGATACTTCCATCTAAGAACGTCTCATCTTTGCACAGTTATACAATGAGTGATTATCTCACGTGAAATATTTTGTGAGAACAAAACAATTATAGTATCAATATTATACAATGAAAAGAAAAGAAAAGAAAATGAATAAAACGGAGAAGGCCCAAGTTTCGAGGAGCGTTAGAGAGCAAATATTTTGTTCCAATGCCTTGGTATAGCCGTTTGTTCTACATGATTTTTGGTGACGTTAAGTAAATTTTGACAGTTGCGTTAACAGCATTAAGACAAACATTATATTGTGTTTTGTAAACTCACGAGTAATAATAACTGTGATGTGAGGAAAGGAGGAAACTTTGCATTCAGTCTATCTTTTTTAAAGTGAAAAGTTTGTGTTTAATCTGTCAACACAGATGGGTATTATGTTATCATGCTTTGTGTTTTCAAGACATTAACTTGCATTAAAGAATACCAGCTTGGTTCACACAAAATCGAGCCTCCGAAGTAACTAACCAATGTACATTGACACCAACACTAAAATTATGTTAATCCATCTCTGTGTCAGTCACATAAAAACGAATTCCTATACATTACAGAGCAGAAATATGGTTGAACGATTCGTGAAGTTGCAATAAGAGAAAATCTTCTTCCGTCAAAACTCAATGAATACCATATGCATTTAACAAGTAGTGTTGTATTTTTCGATGTTTATATTCCTTACGGGACCGTGATTTCCAGAAAAACAACGTCGGCGTCAGAATAATAGCCCAGCGTGCTAAGGCGCCTCGTTTAGTTGAAAGGGGTAAATTACGACAGCTAGAAGACAATATGTAATAAGAGCCTTCGCTGAATTCACAGAATGCCCCTTGGAGGTATTCCTCCATAACAGCTCATCCCGCGCTTTCTTCTTCTTCTCTTTTTTTTTTTTTTTTTTTTTTTTGTTAGATGCAGGGTCAAATATCACGTGACAGCTCAAGAGGCCACGGGAGTATTATCTTTCGTCTTTCCTGTATTTTCCTCTTCTTGAAGCCGAAGCGCACTGTTTGACGAGGCTTTTGTCCGATTCCGGTATATTATCGGATTTGGCCGTGACATCGCTTTGCTCCCTCCAATATAATGAACGGGGGCGGTCAATTGCTGAATTTTAAGTACGTGTGCAGTCGTCAGAATGTCTGTTTTCGAGAAGAATGCGCGGCCATGTTGAGTATGCTATGAGGAGCTTAAGCAGCAACCATTATTGATTATGATGAAGGGCACAACGCATATAATGGTGGATGTTTAATTGACCTCGAGGGAGAAATCCCACTGTAAGATCCTCGCCCGGACCATTTTATCAATCTTCCTTGAAAACACGACCAATGAAGAAATGACCATTATAATGTTTGTCCCAATTTTCTGTTACACAAGCGTTCATAATCATGAACAGTTAACCCTTTGTATACTTTGGGTGCCAATTATTGGCACAGAAACCCCATATAGCGCTATATAGAATGTCGCTGGCATAGAAAGGATTAAAGTTGAGTCAACTGATATGACGTATAAAGCAGAAGATTTTTAGCTTATTCTACGTGGGTTTTTTTTATCGCAAATATAAAAACAAAAAAGCAGAGTTGAACTCGTGAAATGTAAGCTTCAAAAATAATAACAGTTGCATAACTTTTGGGAAGGTTCATGAGACCTCACTAAAAAGCATGTAGACCTATGTGCGAATGAAACATGGTATAGACATTACCATTGTCAACTAAGAAAATCAACATAAATTTATTGAAATACATGTACATTTGGAACAGCACACAGGTTGAAGCCTGTTTTTCTTCTTGCAACAACCAGGGCGGTGAGTTGGCTCAGTAGGTAGCGCATCTACCTCACGATCCTATGGGCCCGGGTTCGAACCCGAGTCTGGACTGAGCAATGTTGTGTGTAAGCATACCGTCCCCTCTAGCAAGAGGCAAAACACTCTGTCCCTCGGATAAGACATAAAATGGAGGTCCCGTGTATGAGAGAGTCACAACTCATGCACGTAAAAGATCCCGCTTCATTCATTCATCGCAAAGAGCAGGGTGTTTAACCCGGTGAAGTGGTCCCACCTCACATCCAACTGGACCCCATGGAAGACCAGCTTAACTTAGCTGAATATGGATTATCCAGCCATCTTCACAGATGGAAATGTACAAACAAACAAAACAAACGCAAAAGGGCAAACTCCATATCTTTCACTTTACATAGCAGGCATTTCTTTTTCTTAAGCTAAAAGTAAATGAGATTAGTTTACACTTAAATGCTGAAATTAAACTCAATCTAATCAAACGTTTGAAAATGATATCAAGGAAGACTATGCAAAACGGACATGGAAATACAAGTAACACCCGAAAATAATAAGCACTCCCGTTTCCGATAATATTGGATAAGATCGTTTTCACTAGACTTATTTTTCATACTTTTCAACACAATGCATTCTGTTGTTCCGGTCTTTGCGATTCCTAGATGTAAACATGCAAAATATATTCGTCTTTTGGAGAGCGCGGCGTGAGTGCGTGTGTGACGCTGTGTCCCTTTTGCATTTATTTTTCAACATGCTGTCCAACCGTATTTAAAAAAAAAAGAGACAGAAAAAAAAAAAAGAAACTTGGGGTCCTTGGGAAATTACAACAAAATTCCATCCCCGTTTGCCATCCTCGCGGCATCTTTCCCAAGGGAGTGAAATTTTGTGCATTATTTAGTTTCCGTAAAAGGAGGTCAAGCTGACAAGCCGCGTGTCATGATGGAGGTGTCGGAGATAGAGCACACTTCGCCGACGGCATTCTGTATGGCCCATATCATTTGAAGACAAATTCCCTATACACACCACCGATGTGCCGGTGGTAAACAAGATATGAGTGCAGACGACAGGTGTGCGCATGCGCATAATGTATGTGTGTGAGCGCATGTGCGTGCGATGGCGAATGTGTGTGTGTATGTGTATGTGTATGTGTGTGTGTGTGTGTATGTTGGTGTATACAATAATTATTATCAGTCTCCATCATCATCATCGTCATTTTCTTCTTACCTATAGCGATTTCTTCTATCCTTTACCTTCTATGTGCATACTTTGTATTTCCGTCATTGTTCGTATTTGACTTGTACCTCGCTCGGGTGATTACGCCACTCTCTAGAAGTTTTGTGTTGCAGATATTCTTTTCTTTTCTTTTCTTTTTTATATTCTTAGACGTCTGTATTTCCCTACTTCATAAATATATTGTCATTCTTTTCAGTTGTAAATTTCAAGTAAGAATTCATCTCATATCAGCATCTGGGAATCTACACCCTACAAGCAATGTTTCTATGTAGATTCCTCATGATTCACATGTTTAGTTGTTATAATTGCTCTACCAAGTACAGTGTATTCGACAATTCACCCATTCAATTCTTTGTTATGTTTATGGTTTATTTGTTGAAACGTGGAATATGAAACAATAAAAACAAACATGAACATCATCATCACCATCATCACCATCGTCGTCATCATCCTAACCATCATCATCACTTTTATGTAACAGATACTACAGCGGAGGAGCGTTTATTTTCCTCCTTTCCCATCATCCAGCCCACTCGATTGACAAGTTGCTGCCTCCATGACCTCCGGCCAAAAGTCCCTAATCTCCATCAAGCGTTCCATCTATCCATCCATCCATCCATCCATCCATTCCGGTGTCCAGTGCGCATCCCTTCTTTTCTCCTCTCCTCTTCCCCATCTACAAACTGGCTTCCAATTCTTGCCATCATCATCGTCACCATTATCATCATCGGCATCGTCGTCGTCGTCATCGTCGTCGTCATTGTCTTCACCGTCATTGATTATAATACCATCATCAACACGACGTTGAAGAGTGGGGACAGATTTGATCGTCACAGCCTTCGGCGAGCCTCATTCTGGTGATAGCTAAAGGATGAATCTTCTTGTCTCTGCACTGATGCGCTCCATCTATCTCTAATTCAGGGACCCACTCTATTACCCACCCCACCCCAGCCAACACATACTAATACCTCCTGCTCTTCCTCCTCCTGTTCTCACAGCAAGAAATCTTATCATGTCCCCATCTTTATTTTCCCCTTCAAGCGCTCGAACAACACGATTTGGTTTCCGTCTTTTCTCATCCTGTCTCGTATAGTCTCTCCTCTGAATTTTCCACGACTCCCGAATCCCTCGATCAACATCCGGATGGTCCCCCTCTTCCTCGTCTTGTTTTACTTCTCACAGCTGCTGGGCACCTCGGCCTCCCAAAACCTCGGCCTGCTTACACGGAGCTCCGACTACACATGTACTGTAAAAGCTAAACCATGCGCGCGACTTATGCAACGTTCCCCATTATGATACGGGTGACGTATTAGAAAGGATGGTTTTCCCCGGGTACCCCGGCAAGTAATTACATTATAGATGAACAGATTCTATTCTCTACGAGGTTGACGGCTCTCTGCATATTGCCAAACCCTTGGTAATCCTACCAACATTAACGTCGGTGTGGAGAGGTATCTGCAAATTGAGTAATCGGAAATTTTGGAGTGAAAAAAAAAGCCAACTTAAGCTTTTATAAACCAAAGAAAAAAGGAAAGAAAGAAAATCCATTTAAATTTTTATCTATTTTATCAGACAGGATTACTTCATCAAATTAGATTTTCGTCCGGCGGAATTGATCAAAATAGTGCGTGTTCTGAATATTTTGTTGCCATTAAGCCACAGCTACAACTCGAGGACTTTGTAAATTTGTGTGCTCTTGTCTGTGCGTATGGATGTAGTACGTACGTTTATGTGGCTGTGTAGCAGCGTTTCAGATCCCTATATCTCATTAGGACTATACAAGGATACCAGGCACATATCAGGCATTATCCCCTATGAGAAAAGTATGCAGCAGTAACGTACATCTTATGTAGACTAGCTATAGGAAGATAATAAAAGTTATGATGCAAGCTAAGTAGATCAGAATTCACAAAATATAGCAAAACTCTCTGACGTGATGTGTGTACATCAAGTGTTTCCATGTCTGTGTTTTCAAATCTGTCAGGATTGCAATGTAGAAAGTTGGAACACGTTATAATCATCAAATATGAGAAATAACGACTGCAAAAGCAATTGTCGTGATATGTCATGGTAAGACTTCTTAGAGTTACTATCAGTCCTAATGTTGATATCATTAACACATAAAGGAACTTTTAAACGTAACGTATGATATATATATATGAGATATATATATATATATATATATATATATATATATATATATAATATTTCATGAAATTAATTGTTATGATGGTGGTCCAATATACTGCATTGTCAAAGTGTGGAAGACAAACATACTTCATTCGCTGTCGAAGGTAGAGATTCCTTGCTTATGTGACGATGAGCAAAATATATGCAGCAGTAATCTACATAAGATGTAGACTAACTGGAACCCTTCTTCCTCGTCGGATGCAATTGATTTATTTGATTTGATTCGATTTGATTTATTTACATATTATACAAAGTCTACATTATACACAAATATGCACATGGTTTGTACGTGGAGTATGACATATACACTTTCTGTGGATCGCCATAGGCTATGAAAAGCTTGACTGGGACGTGCAGTAAATAAAACTTACACATAATTCACAAATAACTAACACAATACATAGCATGATATTTGGAACATCTGAAATCAACCAAATTGATTAATGTTCATATCTCTGTGCATAGCGTTATAGAGTATTCATCCTGGTTCAATCATGCGCCCTTTTTGTTTTTGTTTTGTTTTGGTTTGTTGCTGTTGTTGTTTTTGCTCACGTGTCACGTGACTTGTCCAGGGAAGGGGGGAGGAGAGTCGATGGTAATAAAATGACCAAAAGATATGTATTTTCCTCTCATCGCCTGCCAGAACACAGAGGGGATTAAGAAATAGTACACCTATAAAGCTCTTGTTCTTGTTCTTTGGGGGTCGATGCGCCATTGCAGCAATTACAGGCAGTTGTTTTTGCACGCCACTTCGTATTAAAACAATCCTAGTTGTGGGGTCTGTTGTAACAACATTATACTTCTGACAGTTTTTATCATAAGAATCAATCAAATCAACCGGTCCAAACGTATGAAGCAAGTAGGAGGCAGCTTGTATGTGGTTCAGTTTACACACACACACACACACACACACACACACACACACACACACACACACACACATACACACAAAATATCGCCGAACAGAGTTGGCTAGAAAACTCACTTTTGTGCATATGATTGCTGGGCCCTTAATTCCCCTTCCCCCTTAAAAAAAAAAAAAAAAAAAAAAAAAAAAAAAAATGTGCACAGTTGGAAAGGGTATAGCTGTGAATCGACGGGAGGGGAAAAAAGAAGGACTTTGCCATTATTCATTGCCAGAAGCAGGCACTTGTGTTGATTAGCACGGCTCTCCACAATCGCCCCTCCAATGTCTGTCCCCCCATAGACGTGCCCGACTCTGGACAACGCGTCATATACCGATGTACTACAGTCGCCTTATGCCCTCACCTGGCGTCAGACGCGTGCTTATGTAAAACCGCTCTTTTTATTTTTCCATTTTCCTCCATGTCTTGTCGCTTCCCATCGTAATCCTATTCATATCACGTGATTAGATTCGCTCTCTTTCCTACGTATTTTTTTTTAATGTACAATATGCCCGATGTAGCAAGTACGGCGTTTTCGTTGTTAGCGTTGTTGTTTGTATAATGGTTGTTTTCATCTATTTCTGTGCTAATTGAACCGTGATCAACGAGGTAAATACACTACTTTGTCCCAAGCAATGTCACCTTATTTACTGGCCAAATGCAAGGTTCAATGTAATGGGAGATAGTTGCAGCCTAGGAAATATCTTGTAATTTTGACAACCATGTGCCGACATGATTACGAGATACCATCCTCCGCAAAGCCATATAATCTGCATGGAGGGTCATGCGGATTCAACATTACAAAACGGGCGGCTGTGATCGGACGATGTAATATATATATATATATATACATATAAATAAATAAATGAATAAACAAATAAATATATATATATATATATATATATATATATATATATATATATATATATATATATATATATATATTATATATATATGTATATATGTATATATATATATATATATTATATAGATATGTATATGTATATATATATATATATATATATATATATATATATATACATAAATACATATAAAGAGTACACAGAATTGCTGCTCAATAAAACAACACGTAGGCAACCCGAGCGTTTCAATCATGTTGATATATTCAATATTTAGTTTCCCACGTTACCATGGCATCCGAGTGTTTGAGCGCATAAACCTATTAACCCATTGAGGGTGAAAGCAGCTCCATTAACACTGTAGAGCTCATACCATTTTCCTTGCGACAACAAGCAAAATAGCCTGACACGTCAGCGTTATTACCTTGCCGTTCAAATTGCAGTCTTATTTATTACCTCTACATAACCATGTTGATAAAAAAGGGGGAAAAACCAGGAAACTCGGGATTGTTTGTAGAATTGTATGCTCATAGTTCATGATCAGTGTACGGGCAGAATGCTCTGTTACCTCGCCTTGCTGAGTAGCGACGGAGTCAACCAGTACTGTTGTGGTGGTCTGTCTCGTATTGAATTATTTCAATGATCGCTTTTCGCCCACGCTGTGTGCATGTGCGTACTCGGGAAATATTGGTATTCTATATAGATAGCGGCAAATTATGTTATGGATTTTTGGACTTTTGGATCAACTTTGACTACCTCACAAACACGCACAGATAATCTACTAGTATACATCTCCCGAACACGTACACATACTGACTAACATAAAGGGGGTATCTCACCGGGCTTGAAACTAGTTCGCGACTAGTTCACGACTCCAGATTTTGCTAGTTGCAGAGACGTCTACGCGACGTCTCCGAGACGTCTCCTGAAAATTACAGAGTCTCCGAGGAGTCGCAAGAAATTTAAACGAGACGTCGCCGAGACCTGCTGGAGACCAGAAAACTGGTGAGAGGTCGCGGAGACGTCTCCGTGACTCTATTTGACGCTGTTTGACCTACTTTAGAAACCACGTGACCCATGTGCGTGCTGACACCCTGCCTAGATCAAGTCAGGTCATCCTGCAACGGCTCCATCATCATTATTTGAAACTTTGTTGCACCTGTGATTACTCGTTTCAGAGACGTCTCCTTGGTGAGACCGGAAGCCATTTTTATGCTGGAGACGTCTCCGCGACTGCTGCGACTGATAAGTTGGAGACGTCTCTGTTGGTGAGATACGGCCTTACGAAATACAAATGCACATAGAGAGAGTGCATATATTGTACATACATGTATGGTTATGTCATTGTATGTTTGTATATGTGTATACGTTCATACACGAGGTAACAAGTACTCTGTTATATCATACAACTGTGAGATCATTTTCAAATAATCAATTAAAGACATTATATTATGTGTATATAACTTAACAGTAGCTCTACAAGTGTATGCAGTTCCCTCCCCCCCCCCCATTCTAAAAAAGTGGGAGAAATTAAATTCGTTACGTGAAGATGAGATCATATACTTTTGTAAAGTGGTGTCCTTGTGTATTCCCATTAAGACGTTTGAACAAACTACCCATTAGCTTGACAATGTTTGATGTGACATCCATCAAACAAGGCTAAAAGCATGGCCAAGAAAGGGAATACTCAAGGAGCCTGCTAGAACGTAACCATGGCAACCGAGATGGATAGATAAGGAGTATAGATACCCGAGAAGGAAAACAGAGATACAGAGAAAAAAAAAAGTAATGGTAACAGAAGAAGGACGGGAAATGGACGGAGGGAAAAAGAATTGAGAGGGATATGAGAGTACCTAGAAAAGGATTGGACATCTTGAAAGGCAGGAAACTACACTCCCAAGCACTCGAAAAGTGATTGAGTTGGTCCATGTACCGCGGTGGATCACCATTATACCGCCACTTTGGCTTCCGAACGATTCACTTTGCCGGCTGGAAAAGTACATCGCCATGCGACAAATTTCTCCAATCCCATCACGTGTCATATAGTTACACTGACGCAAGTAGCCAAGAGGATTTATTTTTCTCGGAATTTCGTAAATTTGATCCGGATGATAGGATATTCACGTGTACAAATGGGCACGTGTTGTGGCATTTTTGTTTTGTTCATGCCGACATCATAAATCAATATAAGAAACAAAAAACTGAATGACCAAAAGCTGGTGGCAAATTATGACGTAACACGCTTCATTTGTTTTCCACCACTTTGTCATTACATTATTTTGTGATTGCATGATTAATGATTTTCCACTTGTTTGTGTATTACTATAATTTGCGCATCCACCAACTGTTGATGATTGGTGTATGTATTTCACTCCGATGTGTGATTATTTTGTAATTATATTGTTTGTAATTTGTAATCATATTTCCTTTGTAAAAAGTCGCAGAAATCAAATCAAATTATTCCCCAGAGGTAGATATTGCTTGGTAAAGTTACCAAGGAATGCAAATAAATGAGTTCCGTCCTGTCTTAGATTGTTTTTGTGCTAAGCATTTTGGTTGTAATTGTTCATCAGATTCTTTTGAATGGTTCACAATATACAAGCATGCTCTTTAGTGGACCTCTAAATTATTATTTTTCCTCCAATCATAACTTTGTATTTTGCCGGTAAACATGTACGTCTTTATTTGTTAACTATCATTCCTTTGCACAGTCGAATGTATGCCTATGATATAATTCCTGATTTATTCTGTGTTATGTTTTGTTAGAAAAGAAAAAGAATGAAAACAAATGAATTGAATTGAGTAACTTGATCGTGAAAAGAAGTGACGATGGAAAATTTCCGGTAGATCTAAATCATCAAGTCCTTAGAGAAATTTGCTGCAGACTCTATACCTTAACATTCTTAAATTGACAATTCTAAATTTTGCTGTACATCTTTAAGGCATAATTTACCTTTTGCAGATGAAACAAAACCCTGCTTTAGTGCTTCAAAATAGTTCTAAAATGTGAATTTCGGATAGAAACAACCAATGTTAAAATTTGAATCAGTAAAATCAATGTTACGTTTTGTTAAATATACAAAATGTGAACAATGATTATAATAAAATTGTTTTTATAGAATAAACCACAAACAGTTAATGGTTTATTGAGAAAATGGTGATATCTCCTTATATTTTACACTCTATCGCAAAATTTTCATATGGTAGGATGTTTTGTGATACAACTGCATCAAATGTGATAATTCGAACATTCTTTAAATCACTTCTCTCTATGGTAAATTATACCTTTAAATCTCAGAAATTAGATGACACTGTTAAATGCATTCATTGTGCACAAGGAAAGAAAGAAAGAAAGAAAATATATCTCTAAGAAGGATAAGAAAAAGCATAAGGATCTTAAATCTTTATATTTCGGTTGCCAGTTTAAGAATCATCAAATGAATTTGGCAATACAGAGGTTTCATGAAATTCTGCCACTGGAACAAACAGTTGAAATGAACTATGAAAGAATTTTTTGTATGAATCGCCATCACAGAATATCCAAATTCAGATAAAAATACTCGGCAGCAAACCATATAGAAATATGGTGGTTTTCTGGGAAAATGCATTAAACAGCCAGGAGCCAGGAGAAGCGATATATTAATAACGGTTACTACCTTAGGGCTTGATATTATAACCGAAGAGTCCTCCGCTCCTCACGAGATTTAATTTGTCTCCTTTGTAGAGGAAAAATAAAGGGGAACCCTGCCGGCAAGATGTTGTTTTTAACAGTCATAAAAGTTGATTTGTGAAAGATTTTGGTGGCTGGCAGATTGTGTTTTTCTTCTCTTTTTTTTTTCTATTTGCCATTGACGTATCTCTGTTTGGAAAGATATGTGTCACACTGTACACGCAGATAAATGTGTCGCTTATTCTTACGACACCGAGACTGAAACTGCGAAGAGTAAAATGATTATCGGTAAGTTTGGTTTTGGTTTAATTTCACGAGTCAAAGCACAAGACATGTATCTTTCACTCAAACATCATCAGATTCTTATGCGATGAATTCATTATTATTGTTTTCAGTTTTGTTTTGTTTTTCTCTCACTATTATTTTTCTTTTGCTAATGCGTTTGGTGAGATTCGTGTACACACCAATTTTGTCCTGACCCGTTCTGATTTTATTTGCCCGGTCTTCCTGCCTGCGCTAATGCACTCAACGAAGACATCGCGCGTTAAACGACCGAGAGAAAAACATTGCTTTGTTTAAATTCCCGTTGCTGTAATCATTTATAATGGAGTTGTCGTTCAGGGGCGAGCGTTGTGTTTACCAAGTTTGCCACGAGTTGTCACGCTTTGGGTCTGCTCTTTATATTTTTTTTTCTGCATTCAGACCTTTCTTAAAGTCTTTTTCCTTCTTATTATTTGAATTCCATTCGGTGAAAAAGAATATCTCAGTCGCAAAATTGAAGTCGCGGATTCTGTTATCAAACGAGAGATTCACGGTGTAGCACAGGTGATGACGGCCCGTTAACTGAGTCACATCCGTCGGCGGCAACCTACTTGTATTTGCATTCAAAGTCAATAGCATGTGTTTAGAGATGATTGATTCTGTGAGAATTAAACAGAAACCTGAGGCAACATGCTATAGTCCATAACATGACATAGCAATCCTGAATCAATGGACGAGCAGAATCCTCAGTTACAATCTATATATAAGACTTAAACAAACACTCTCCTTTTCTTCACTCCCCCATCCAAAGCGGGATTGACATAAGAATCAATGGAAACTTTCAAGGGGAAAACACTTTCCATTCTTTCCTTGATAGAATTTTTG
Source organism: Diadema setosum (assembly GCF_964275005.1). Lineage (NCBI taxonomy): Eukaryota > Metazoa > Echinodermata > Echinoidea > Diadematoida > Diadematidae > Diadema > Diadema setosum. Next base: position 23,776,773 of record NC_092685.1, read on the forward strand.
ATTAATCATCATGATTTTAGTTGGGTTTACGCAAGATGGCCGATGCCTTTAAGATAGAAGAGAGGGAAAAAAAAAAAAAAACAACGCGTGCAGGCTTTCACACAGACCGAGACAATCGTGGAGATACGCTAATGGATGCAATCAACGTGCGTAGCAATATTTAGCCAAGACACGTCGGGCAAAAGGTTGATGGATGGTAGGGCACCTATTTAGATATATTTCCCCCCGCACCAAGAGTAACGAGCAGATTTTGTCAAAATAGATTAGTTCTCGTAGCATTCAACTGTGGAGAAGTCAAAAAGCAGACCGCGGGGATATTAATGTGAGTGTGTGTGTGTGTGTGTGTGTGTGTATGTGTGTGTGCGTGCGTGTGTATGTTTTCAATAATGCCTGCTGGCAATTCAATATGAAATGAAACGATCCACTAATCAGTATTGCTGCATTACATTTTACAAGAGAGAGAGAGAGAGAGAGAGAGAGAGAGAGAGAGAGAGACCCCTTCACCAGATGATTGTGAGTCAGCCTATAGATGGGGATCTTGCAGAGATTACTTTATCAGTCTAATTATTTTTTTTTTTTTTGGTACAAGCTACCTTAATTTGATGACTTGCTTATTAATCAGAATTTACCGACGGTAAGTCATCATCTCAAATTAATGCAGAAAAGAAAACATGCAAAGTTAAGTCATCATCTCCATTGCACAAAAAACGAGGAAAAACATGAAAGTAACTTAATAACATGTGAATTCAAAATACACTCAGGGTTTTGTTTTGTTTCGTCTTTCTTTCACATATATATATTTTTTTTTGTGAGAAAGAAAGATTATTGATATTATGTTGCCGTCTGTTGATATCGCAGGTTGGAAGTTGTCTTTCCAGTGAGACTTGAACCCGTTGCTTCCATCTAGCTAGACCGCGACACGACCACTAGGCTGCAGTGGATAACGACTATGTCACGGCGCTCAAGAAACGAATGCGCATGGGTGTCTAAGAAAAGGAGAAACGTTCAGCGTGTATATATAATGAAAGAAGCTCGAGCTTCCGATCTTGAGAGCAGTTAGAGCACCGCAAAGATTTGTATGACAGTCGAGCGGACAAAATTAATCCCCACCAAATCATGCAACTCCCCACTCCACGCTGTCATGACATTTATAACTTCGATGATGTGATTAAAAAAAAAAAAAAGAACCGAAACGAAACAAAGCATGATTGTTCAGGGACGTTCGCGAAGGAGGATTTCGTTTTTCCCTCTACACATGGCTCAGTCTCTTTCTCTGTCTTTCTTTCCATTAAGTCTTGTAGAATGAAGAAATTTACCCTGGGTGAATTATTGTACTTGCATTTATGGATCCAAGAACGTGCGAGTGAGGCAGGCAGTCTCATGTATGACGTCAAAACCGACAAGATCGTCAGATCTACCCGAGATCGACAAAGACAAATTGGGAAAAGAGAGAAAGAGAGAGAGGCAGGAGGAGGGGAAGAAGAAAACCACAATGGCAATGAAGTAGAGATCACAGTAGACAATACCAAAGATCCCTCGGCATAATCGTGAAAGGCAAAGACAATTAACCATCATCCGCGCGACCGCGCCGAGATCAGTGGATTGCGGTCTGTTGCCCAGACAGCTTTGCCAGTGGTGTAAGTTGCAATAATTGCAGTTACCGCGGTAGCAACCACAGTCGCTACCGATCGGTCCTTGACTGATTCCATAGTAACTACACGTCATGCAGATTCAGGTTATGGTAATCATAAACTTCTTTCTGTCATGGACCCCAAACGGAAATTAGGAATAAGAAATCATGATAGCATATTTAGACTTGACTGCTGTGACATTAGACCAGTGCGCTGACTGAGGTATGATTATGATCCTACCAATCGACTGAATTCAAGCCACGAGTATAGGGCTATCGAGATTATCATTGGTACTTTCTTGTGAGGTGTAACGATGGTTGCCAACTTTTAATATGAGAACGAGAAGAAACAGGGGACACAATAGGTGTTGCCGGAAATTATAAAATTTTGAACTGAAAGGGGCATTCCAGACTATTTTTAAAACTTCACATCATGGAGCACATAAATCAACAGCCCCATGTATAGATTCGTGGAATTTAGTGTGGTCCATGAGCAGAGAAAACAATACTCCGAAAATACTTCGAAAAACTCCGAAAAGAATGATGACATAGAAGCCTCACATGTTTCGGAAATGTAGCAATGTAATTCTATTACAATATCACGTGCTTAACAAGTTCACCAGTGTAGCATTTATGCATGCTTTCTTCCTCTGTTCTTCTTCCTTGAGCCTTGCATATGGAGTGCAAATTTATACGGGCATTTCAATCTTCAATAAACAGACTTTGCGTACACGGTGAATTCGATCGTTTTCTGTAATCCGTTGCATAATAAAATAAGCTTCTTGAACGTATCATCCTATTCACCATATTCATCTAAGCGCGAAGAAGTTGCAGTATGTAGAAGACATCATGTTAGTCTCGTAATGAGAGGAATCAAGCATGGTGCGACACAGACCGTTGAGGGCTCACCAAGGGCGACTTGCCACGGGTAACAATCAAGAATGTCGAGCTATACACCAGGTACAAAAATTAATCATTATCAATGTGGTAGAGGCACACAACGGGAAAATGATATAAGAATTCTACATATATGTGTGCTATAGATTATTTAACACACAGACACACACAAAATGTACACATGATTATGCATCCACACAAACACGTAAATGTATGAGAAAAATATACTGATAATAGAATGTGTATAGGACTGACCCTACTTTTTGAGGGGAGCATCTCCGAAGAAAATAATGATGTTTTTGTTACAAAAGGACCCATGCAGGATTTCACGTGTGGCTCTAAACATGAGCGGATACCGATAGAAATTTAAACATGCTATCTATTAAAAAAAAAAAATCGATCGATGGCATGGTATAGTGCACTATACCACGAATGACGTCACGGTATTGGACCTTTTTCCCCTCGTCAATCATTTCGTTGTTATTTTCAATATTGTCATCATTAACATCACAACAATATATCACCTTATTGTTTGGACACACGACGCTTTACATACCAATTACTGAACAGGATCTATCAATGAATGATACCACAACGACTATTCTGTATATTTAACTTTACTTCAATTCGTTTTCATCATTATTTCTGGTCAGACTGTACAAGGAAGACCCGAGCATACAGGACCTCTTCCCGTCCTTCAAGGGAAAGACAGAACAGCAGCTGCGAAACGACATGGCCTTCGAGAACCAGGCCGTCATGATTCTGAATGTCTTCGACGAGGTGATCGAGAAGCTGAATGACGTCGACTCGGCGATATCGCTGCTGAAGAAGACAGGAAAGAAGCATTCCATGATAGAGGCCGACACAATGATGGTAAGATGAAATCGTACGTCTTTTTTATCTTTCTGTTTTCCTCAACAATGAGCCACTTTTCCTGGTTGTAAAATGTTTTGTGTTTATAGTAAAAAACCGTTTCATTGCGAATACGGTGCAAATTTTTCTTTCGCCGTAAACGTGACGTTTTGATGAGATAGTAAAATTTCACTTCTCATCTAACATTCGTTCATAAACCAGCAGGGCCACCTGTTTCAGATAGGCTTCTCAATCACTAAATAGAGGCCGCTAGCAAGGAGGGCATTCGCTATGTCCATTCATTACGACAACATAAGTAGGCCTACATGTCATCTACAAACGCCGCGGCCTTGCTTGCATTTTCCGTGCGTGCGTGCGTCTATTATGCGTTTGTGAGTGCGTGTGCGTTTGTCTGTCTGTTTGTCTGCCAATCTGCATATTTTTTTTGACTAGTTGAGAAAGGGGAAGGACGACGATGATATTCATCTCGCTGTACCTCTGATCTGATGAATAAATCAGGGAGTGAGTAACTCATAGTAAGTACATTGTATTATGAAGATTCTCACTTGCTGTAAAAGGACACCCTCATCTCCGAGCGAATGCATTTAGAATGATATGCGTGGTCCATCGATGGCGATGCAGCGTGGAAGCCTGAATTAAACACGCCGCAATATCGAACAGAGTTAGCGAGCGGAGTGTCTTTCATGTATGACCATAGAAGTTGATTTTAATACATCAGTCAATATAGGGCTGTCTGTATAGGAATTACTTAGTACGTTATAACATGACAGTGATGATAGTTTCACACTTCTAAAAGGAAAAAAACAAAAACAGTTATACCGGCTTTAGTATCAGGTGTGTTCACGAACAATCTTATCTACGTATGTTTTGACTTTTTTTTAGATTACTGATACCTATCGTTCCGTTCATGACACCATACATGACGTATCGTGTTAAGTAAGCTGACTTTTTCTTTTTACCCTTTCAACCGAGGAAATGAACACTGATTAAGATAGACTTGTGTAAAGAGAATTCCATCACACAATTAGAGTTTGTTCTTTTTTTTTTTTTTTTTTTTTTTTTTTAGTACTAATGATTAGCCGGCATTCCATGTGCTTGTATGTTTGTTGACATTTTCCATCTTACAAGATGGCTCGTGTATAGTCCATGTTCAGCTGCACTAGCTGGTCTTCCATGGGGTCCAATTTTGAGGCGGACCACTTCACCGGGCTACGTGCCCTGCTCTTTGCGATGAATGAATGAAGCGGGATCTTTTGCGTATAAGTGGGTTGTAACTCTCTGCAAGTTCAAGTTGATTTATTTCACTTTCAACAAACAAATAATTAGAAATACAAAGAAAGGCTCATGTACACAGACGTCATGGAAATCAGTACCATAATGCGATGAACAGAATAACATTGTAAAAGAGATACAGGTAAATTATCAACAGAGATACAAATAACTGTTACGTCACTGTGGTAAATGCATAAACAATATTGCTGGAAATGGAGGGGACTGCTAAAAAGCAGAGCTTGTAGAATGCAGTCCCCTCATAGAGAAAAGAATATAACAACAACAAATTTCCCTAAGCGGTAGCAAAAAAAAAAAAAAAAGACAGACAGAGTAATACACACATACATGCACACATACGGACGCACATTAACAAACACATGGCGGCTCTCTTGTAAGGAAAGATTGATGAGAGGATAGAAAGATTAGTAGTGATGAAGGTAGTAAGTCCGAGGTGGACAAGGGGGGGGGGGAGGAGAGGGAAATGGTGGGTCATAACCAGGGCACTGGAGGCACAGAAGCACGGGCTCGCTGATGAACAAAGAGTAGTGAGATTAACGAAGCAACAACAACTTTGAAAATCAAAAGTAATAAAAGAAGAATGAATTATTATGCTGCATACGAAGTTTTTAAATGATTCTTTAACTTCAAAGAAAATGTATAAAAATTTAAAGCTTCTTTTATATTATTATCAAGAGAATTCCAGAATTTTGGTCCAGAAAAGGAGAATAAAGATTTTGCAAAAACTGTCCTAGTCAAAGGCAAATGATATTCATGGGATTGACGGGTTGGATATGCATGAACAATTTCATTCTTTAAAAACATGGAATCAAACACAAGGGGGAGAGAGTGGTAGGTGAGTTTATACATAAATTGTCCTAATTGCAAACGATAGAGGTCATAAATTTTCAAAATATTATTTTCGTGGAATAAATTATTAGTATGACTTCTCCACGATTCGTGACAAATGATACGAAGAGCTTTTTTCTGCAATAATAATATTCTTTCTGTATAAGTAGAAAAAGTGTTTCTCCATGCGAGTATCCCATAATTTAAGTGAGGTAGTATCAAAGTAGAATATAACATAAAAAGTACATTTTTGGGAAGATGAAATTTTACTTTGTTTATAACACCTATATTCCTTGAAATAACACGACATACAGAATTAATATGAGAACCCCAGGTAAGTTTATTGTCCAGAATCAAACCTAAAAATTTGATGGAAGAAACTTCTTCTATGACCGTGTCTTCCAGGAAAATATTTCTCGGTAAATTTTCCAGCGAATTACAGAACAGCATGCATTTAGTTTTTTGCAGGTTTATTGATAATTTCACTCTCTCACACATTTTTTTTGTTGTCTCACACATTTTCTTTTTTAGTTTTTTGCAAGTTTATTGATAATTTCACTCTCTCACGCATTTCACTCTCTCACACATTGATAACTCTTTCACACATTAAAGACCAGTTTGTAGTTCCACTTTGCGCATGAGCAGTAAAAGGTCATTTGCATTAGTACAAATAGGCGCGGTGGCTTTGAAATTCACTGAGATAAGCATCTGCGGTGCAATGATTATTCATGTTATCCTAGCAATTCTGCTCGCCAGCACATCCACCTGACAGAGAGCCTGGTATTATGGCAAGATTAACAGAAACAGTTTGTTTAAGCGTGCAATACAAAACAAAGAAATGGATGCTTCCCCGAGTTGACAGACCATTCTGGTCACCTGGGGCCCGTTTAAGTTGTCATAGATGTGACAAGCTACTGAAATCTTTGCATCTGATTGGCTGAGAGCAAATTTGTCATAGAAATGTGGCAGTTGTCACTGATGACAAGATTTATGAAACGGGCCGGTCTACGCAAATTCATTCTTTGTTTGAACATGAATACCATATTGTTACGTGCTAACGACTATTTTTTTTTATCTTCCCTCGCTTTTTGTTATATAGGAATTGTGTCGATGTTAACGCACGTTATATTGTATAGTAAAAAAAAAAACAACAACAACAACATCAGACGCCTTTTATTTCTTCTGTCATTGACTGTTGTCAAGAATGTTTGTTTTTGTGATGTCGAAACATGCCAAGCGACTTATGAAAAAAAAAGAATGTTTTTGTTAAGATCATAAACATCCACAATACCACCAAAAAAAAAAATTCAAAAAAAAAAATCATTTCTGGATAAGGGGACAGTCTCTGGTCCGATTTTGTTGTGTTAATCGCTTTGAAAGTTTCGACTCCTGTGGTGCGAAGATGTGCAAAATATAAAATTGTCATTGTGAGCCCGCCGCCTGCGTCACAATCCGGGCAAACACATTTAAGCATAAACATACATTAGCAGACTGTCTTCAAATCAAATTGCTTCGGAAGTTATGCTGCCGGCTTCCAGAAAAAAAAAAATCTAAAAAACAAGAAAATGGAGAAAAGTGTCTTCATCGAATCCAGAATGATTCAGAATCTTCACATAAAAGAGGAAATCCTCATCAACTGCATTGACCTCGGGCGGCTGATGAATCATTATTGTTATCGAAATCGGAATTCTTTCCTCTCACAAAGTAATTGAAGATTAGATGATGTCGTGAGATAACGCTGCTTCAAGATCGAATTCAATCCTTTGAAGGGTCATCGACTTCAACACTTCGCTGATGCACCACTTTGCAGACAGATGTCATTAGCTCTTTGTAATGATAGAGAAGAGATGAAGGAACAGCGGAAACACCGTGTGTTTAATACTGACGAATGACCTCTGATTTAATTTTGAAATAAAAAATGAAACCTCGCTCTTGAAGGAACAACCTTTAAGCAGGTTCGCATCATGGAAGCTTGAATTGAGGACGTTAACTTGAGTGGACACGAAATCTTGAACAGTAACTTTTGCGTACAAGTAGCATCATCGTCATTTTCAATACGTGGAAGGGGGGGGGGAGGAAATGGAAAAGCAACTCAAATATTTTGTTATGGTCGTGTAGTAGACGTATGATCCTATCAAGAAAGCAAATTGTAATAAATTTTGTTACTTTGATAGAGGGAATCCCCAGCAAGAACGTGTTTTTCCTCTCAAGTGGGCGTGGCAGTCATTTTGAGTAACTTAAACAATCGACGAGAACGTGCGTATATACACATAATACTTCGGAGTGATAATAGCTATGAAAATAGAAGGCATTATTGTTGCCATAGAATAAATACTCCGATGGTCTCGTACAAGACTAGCTGCAGTGACAAGTGTCGTGTTCGTGTTAGCGATAGGCTTTGCCATCAGCATTGTCACCTGATTCATCATAGCTGCTGCTGAGCGATGCATTAGGGAATTAGAACCATAAATATGTTATAGCACTCGGACATTTATGAGAAAGAGATAGCATTTTATCACCAGATTACGATCTCGGGGCTGTTAACGGTTTGTAATAATCACTCCATGAGCCCACTGATGATTTTCGGTGACGTCGCTCAACGTGCATTTCTCTACTAGACGAAGCTTTAAAAAGTGTAATGCCCCTCAGTTCTTTGTCAAAGTATTATAACGTATTATGAATACGTTCTCCGCCATCATTCACTTTGGATTCATGGTCACAACGAAGCATTTACATAGCAACAAAACAATAGAAGAACGTTTGAGCTTTAAAAGACTGAAAAATAGAATCATATGCTCTTCCATCCCCCCCCCCAAAAAAAAAGGAAGTAAAAGACAAACCCGTTATTCGTTATTCCAAAGGTTCGTTAGTACGCTTCTTCGTTTCATTTCGCATTAACGAGCCTTTTTTTTCCATTTTCGGATTAACGAAACTGTGGAATAATGAATCCTTTTTCATTTTCGGATAAACGAACATCCAGGTATTGATAATTTGTGTGTTTCAGAATTACGAACCTTCAGAATAGCGAAACTCAATTTATTTTCGAATTGACAAACCATCTTAACAAAGAACATTACCCCTCCTCATGCCAATAAGTGTCATCATACATAATCCTTCAGAAATTAAAAGCATTGCATGAAAATTCCCCGCTATCACTTTGCGATTGTTTGCTAGCAATACTATGTGATGATAACTTGTAGTCACTTTGAGAAGTTTTCTGTCACCGGCAACAACAAAGAAGGAACCAATTTAATTGACGTCGCGAGTATCCGATGAGGGTAAAGGGTGAAGGGTTTTGTGTTTGAACTGTTTCTTTGTTGCTGTTCATTAAAGGTGAGCATCGAGTTTGCATTTTGTTTCTCTCTCTCCATAAGCAATATCACAGATTTTGATCGGTATCATTTAGAGATCGCGGGAAAATGAAGGAGCTAGCCTTGTATTGAAAACCGTTAAACATGTCAGACTGCTTAATACCGAGCAGCGGCACTACCAACAGAGCTCGCGCTAATTTATGCAAGCGACAAGTACCAGTGTCTCACCACTGAATTAATACTTATAATACAGTAGTCTCCATTGAGACATGTTATATGAATGAATGTGGATTTACTTAGCAAGACAAACACACGCACACACACACACACACACACACACACAAATTACTTTTCTAGCATTATGAAAGAGCACTTGACTAACCGCTTTCAGAAAGAAGGGGGAATAATTGCCAGTATCAAGTTGATGGAATGTGTAATTTTCATTAAAAAATGAATTTTTGTGGAATTTTCTTTATATTTTCTTATATTGTTTTCACTCATACGTCATAACCTCTATGTAGTCTCCTCATCCAGCGGTTCCAACACCCAAACTTTAAGAATTCATAACTTTTGTTTTTGTTTGATATATTTTAGATACTTTATTTTCTGCAAATCAATATACATAAATTACATAATTATGAACATGTGGGAAATGTACAAAGTAAATTTAAAACAGAGTCGTTTGACTTGCATAAACAACGATATAATAGGAAATTAATGATATAATATACATTATGCACGTATATGCAGCAGGGATTACAATAACAATTGTAGTTAAGACATGTAAGAAGCGATTATGCAGAGGGCCGCCATTTGCATCGATTGTCCGATTTTCCTCAAACTCCCTCAAACTTTCACTGATGTGTTCTACTAATGTTGTTGCTTTCACTCAATCCACGTTGCTTTTTGGGTTTTGGTTCCCTTTAACTAACATCAAAGAACAATCCACACTTCCCCCTTGGCAGTGCTATTCGGTGTCTGTAATAAGAAGAGCTGGTTAATGAATTGTGCACGTTTTTTGTTTTTTGGGTTGTTTTTTTTTTTCGATCCCTTTCCCGGACACGGTTCTCTGAAATTTCTCAGAAAAGGGGAGAGATAAAGTAATAGATAAATGAACATAGATGCATGAACACAACATACATGTAAGATACAAATGCAGCTACTATAGGAAATTTAACCTGGCTCTGTAAGTGCCAGTGGTTGAATGAATTAAATTATATGCCATATCGGATTCTCTTTGTCATTGTGGGTGGGAGAGAGACTTGATTTATAATTTCTCTTTTGAGTTTTGTTTATGATAAGCCAGTTATCCCTGAGAGAATGTTAATTTCCAATACTACTAATATTTGACTTAGTTTGCTATAATTTATATCTGTCAATGAAAATGAGAAAACAATAACAACAACAACACACAAATAAATCGTGTCTTGGGGCTTCAACGTTCACAAAAGCTTAAAGAAACTGTATGGTACAAACACATGATGTTGATGTGTTGATTCATGGTACCCTCAATATCACTGAAGTGGTCAAATGAATATCTAAGTATGTATATATTTCATAATAATTTGCTTGCTACTTTTCGTTAGACTATACTTTGACACGCCCACAAAAAAAGTCCTTCCAAACCAAGATTCTGCCAGTGACGTCATCTGTCAATCATTGCCAGAGAACTAATATGATGAACAAATGATATTGGGATGTTCAACCTTTCCCTATAGATTGAGCATAACTTTCATGTTTCCACGTTACTAATAATGATTAACAGAAGACAGAGTGGAGAAACATGCGAGTCATGCATGTTCGGTCTACATACAGGCGAAGATGCATTTCGCTGTCTTTTTAAAATCATAAGAGCATACCTTAGTGATATATGATTGAAAGATGATGGCGCTCGTAGAATATTGGCTCTTAGATTTTTTATTTTTTTTTTTGTGTGTGTGTGTGTGGGTGTATCCAAGTTATCTGAAAAAGAAGTCAAAAATATCACTGCACATATTATATGACATATATTCATATATTCTACTGGCCACAAAATTGATGATCAAGGTATCATTATTATTATACCAGCAACACCCATTTTCAATGCACGGCTTCTTTTATCTACACTGTATATCTGAAGGAATACATACAGTTTATATACATAGTCAGCCTTCCCGAGACCTTTTATAATAATAACGGTTCTTTTTAACGCCGTGGCATAAAATGAATTACCTAGAACTCATCTGTGAGAATTATAACGCAATGTCGAGTAATGGTTGAAAAGATCAAATTGTGTGAATTTATAGAAATACGAATTAATGACAAAATAAAGCATTGAAATATAATAATTACCGCATTGAGTTACAGGTTTATGTAGAAGATCTGTATTTATTCGAAGCTGCGTTGGGAAAAAAAGTTTTATGATATCTAATTCGGGGTCAGGCGCAGAGAAAAACAATATTCAACGTTACGAACGTTTTTCCTGTTATCATTTTATTTGAATTACTTCACAAAGAAAAACAAAAAGCACACACTATATCGGTCTTATTCTGGAAAACTTCTCTTCGAGCTATGTCAGTAGCTTGTTAACGTTGCTATTTTGATTGCTCTGTAATTGTCAAAAAAGATCTTATATAACTTCAAGATCGCGCCGATCAAACTTCGTAATAATTGAACAGCGTTGTCACGATGTCTATGAATTTACACTAGTGATATGAAAGTCTTGAATTTCAGCAAATAATAGGAAGTCTTCCTTTTTTCAACATTAATTGACTAAATTACTACAGTTTACGAACTCGTGACTATATTTATTCATAGGACTTGTAAACCAACGGGAATATATTTACATATTGTACATTAAAGAAAAGCAGGGAGTTTAGACTCTTACAAGTAAATTATGATACAAGTATTAGACTCTACAAAAGTACATATATATATATATATATATATATATATATATATATATATATATTCATTCATTTAAGATTATCAAAGTCGGATGTAAATTTTAAAAAGTGGGGTATTTTGAGAGATCAAGTGCATTCGCGAAACAATAATTTTTAATTAGTAAGCAGGTGCACAAGCATAAATGACAGAATGAACGATGCAGTTATTCATTTTTCGTCTATAACGTCCCTCCCTATACGTACGTTCCTCTCTGTGTGCGACAAAGAAAGAAAGAAAGAATGGGGTCGACCGACATTTTATGAATGACGAGACAAACTTCCGCTAGGTTTCCACACACTGATGGGGTTGCTTCTCAACTCGTCCAATATAACTATAATAACGCGTATCATGAAATATTCTCTCCCAAGAAGGGCGTACAGGCACGTGTTCTTTCTTCTCGCGTAATTACCTTGAAGGGCCAATAGCACGGCATATTCACCGTCGCACGATGAAGCGCTTTGATGTCAGATTTGACCTTCGTAGTCAGTGCCTTGAACGCCGTGATTTCACGTCGTGCTCCACGTTCAGCCCCCCGGACACGCAAACACTCAGTGGTTGTGAATTCCATGATATTCATCCATCTCGCGTGAGCAAACTGTTGTCGCTGGTGATGTTGTTGTTGTTGTTGTTTTCAACTTTTGATTCATCCCGTTTCCATGACGACGTCCTTGAAAACACGATGAAGGGTCGGAAATTGCCTCTGCCGCGCAGCTGCGCCGTGCATTTAATGGGGAGAACGAAATACACATTGATACGATGCCATCTATATCTCCGGCGTTTGGGCAGTTTTTTTTTTTCTTTTTAGGATTTGAATGCTTCTTTTGCGGCTGGATCATACACCAATACTTTCAACGGTGTTAGTCTCATGGACGTGTGTACCGTACGTCTAAAATTGTCTAAACTTCAATTCATCCATTATATTTTTTTTTACTTTTGTATGCATTATTATAATATATAATATATATATATATATATATATATATATATATATATATAGTATAGGCCCTACATATATATGTATACATAAATGTAAATATGATTATGTGCATATATATATATATATATATACATATATATTATAATTTTGTAACTATATACATGTAAGTTCAAGAAGCCAAAATTTTCCCTCTCTGATGCAGCAATAAGATTGCCGAAATAGCTGCTGCCTCATCTAAGCAACCCTCTCCAGAAGAATCATTGTGTCGCTTGAGTCAGGAGTAACTAGACTTGAAATATATAGAGAAGAACAAATATATGAAATATATGGAGAATATTCTTATGGTCAGTGCTTTCAGTTCTTGAAAAGGGATGCAAGAGAGTGCAAATATTATCACTATAAAGCAGTCGTCACCACCCACCTTTCTCCATGAAGCTGATTTGACACAATTCCGGAAGAACTTTAACTTTCTAAAAAAAAATTAAAAAAATATGTAAGTGGCTAAAAAAAATACGGTTTCTATGTTAACATCTACTCAAGATTATCGCTTATCATGTGCAAGTTAAATTTTCTGCATGTAATTTAACGTAGTGATTTTTTTTTCTGTTCCGTGAAGCTTTTCATACTCATTAGTAAGACCATAATACAAAATTGAATGGGTCAACAAAAGATTGCACAAGCATAAACCCATCACCGGACGTTTTGACATGTAGCAATCCCATCCATTAGAATGGCAGACTTGCATTATGGTATTGAGAATACCGCGAGCGTTTTGTTTGCCAAGAAATAAAAGACTGTGGAAACACTTTGCTCCGCTAATGACTTTTCGCATGCATCTTTAAACAGTTTCAGCAGCTATAGCTCGCCTCATGTACTGTACCCTCAAGGTTTAGAGGGAGATAGCAGCCTAAAAGCACAACGTCGCAGGAATAAACTGAAAAGAAAAATGTAACAATGCAAGGACAGTTCGTGCGTCACTGTGATATTTTTTGTTTGTCGTCGTTCGAATTTACTCTGCCCGTTCGGCAAAGTTTTCTATATGGGAAAACTTGCAAAATCTAATGACTGTAAATTTTACATCGGCCATCCATTAGTGGTTTACTATCATGTAAACAAACATGCAATCAACTGCACGCTTCTGCTGCAAGCCGTCAGGTGACTTTACTCTCTGTAGAATACTTTTCAAGGCTACTGAATAATAATAATGATAATAAATATAATAATAAATGTAATAATAATAATAGTAATAATAATGATAATGGTAATAATAATATCAATTATGATAATAATCATATATATATATAAATATATATATATATACATACATATACATATATATGTATATATATACCTACCTCCACCCATCATCACAAATGTTTCCCGCAACCGGTTGCCAAATGATTGCCGGCTTGCAACCAGCCCAAAAAATGTGAATTGTGCATCACATTTTTTGATAAAGGGCAGGGCCCGAAAGCTCGAGAAGTAAAATCAAATTGTGAGGATTCAAAACACACCTTTCACACACTCTCTCTCTCTCTCTCTCTCTCTCTCTCTCTATATATATATATATATATATATATATATATATATATATGTATGTACATATATATATATATATATATATATATATATATATACATGTATATCATATTATTATATACATGTATATAGATGAACGTAATCCATGCCTTAAACGTTAATACCAAACGTTGATAACAGGAAAGGCTGTCAGTGCACACTTTTTCTTAAAATTGTTGCTCTGCATGTGGTGTCTATGGATCTGTCATATCCACAGATGAAACAGTAATGGTTATTTTTACTGTATAAGCTCAGTCGGTCTGCCTCCCAGTCCATACGACCAGGTTCGATTCCCGAGCTTAGGTGAGCGATGCTGTGTGTAATCATACCGACTCTCTCTCTCTCTTTAGCAAGAGGCAAAACACTCTGTCACACTGGAAGGGAGTAGAATGGAGGTCCCGTGTGTGAGAGAGTCACAACTCATGCACGTAAAATAACCATCCCGCTTAATCCATTCATCGCAAAGAGCAGGGTTAATAACCCGGTAAAATGGCCCCGCCTTATAATAATGATAATAATAATAATAACAAATTCTTATATAGCGCATTTCAGACTTGAAAAGAATTTCAATGCGCTTTACAAACAAACGAACAAATTATACCATAATAGAAAATATAACAACAAAAATTACAATTTACCAAATACAATATAATACTCTACAATAACTATTTCTTAAACGTACATAAAAAGGTCAGAGTTGCCAGTACTACTGAAATAACTACATTAATGACTTCAAATTTAACAATCATAGGCTACTTTGTATGGATAAGTTTTGAGTTTTTGTTTGACATTGTCTATCTGCATCTGACTTCTCAGTGGGTCTGGCAGAGAATTCCATAAAGTAGGTGCGGCAAAAGAAAAAAACCCTCTCCCCATAAGACTTTGTTCGAATGGTAGGTACAACAAGTAAGTTTCGAGCAGAGGATCGGAGACATCTAGAAGGCATATCCAGTTGGACCCCATGGAAGACCAACTATCTAGTGTGGCTGGATGAACGTGGGCTATCCCGCGATCTTCTCAGATGGAAAATGGAACAAATGACAAAATAAGATATCCTCCTCTCGAGATATATTACCCAAAAAAAGAAAATAAATACCAGGTAATTAGATTTATAACAAATTTACTAAACTGCATGGTGAAGAATATCTGCATTAACACATTGATTTGATAATGACTTCCAATGAGGAAAATATCAATTTTTTGTGATATTTTATATATCTGCTAATGATCTGTGAACCTCGTGCCTGCTTGTGGCTCAAGGATGTAGTCTTCGTTACTACGTCACAATGCGCCATCATACAACGATATCAAAAGATGTCTCGAAAAAATATGTCCTTACTAATGCCGTCGTTTTACCGTATTGAGGATAATGATTACTTATGATTATTATCATGTCATCATCATTTTTATGGTTATCATCACAGCGTTGTTTTTCATCAAAATATTATCATCAGGAGCATTATCTGACTGAAAAAGCAAATTATTGTGACTGCAGTTGACACACTTATCTTGCATAATAGGGCCTACAATCATAATTATGAACACCGACCGCTGACGGGTTATTGGGCAAAGCATTTACAGTTTTCATCGATCTTGATGATGATGTTGACTCTCATCCTGAGGATTTCAGGGGAGGAAGTCGTTGCTCCAGCGGTTGCCCCTGGCTACGCTCCTGAACGGATGCGGCGACATTCGTTTTCATTTCCCCTTGCAAGCATACAGTTGGCAGGTGCATTCAAAGCTGTGTCACGTGCTTGTTTCGCCGGACGGAATGCGGTTATTAGTTTGCCCTGTGCTTGCGTTATGATGGACATATGATGAAAAAGATGATGACACTAATTTCTCTCTTGCTTCTCTCTTTCCTCTCACTAATCTCATACTTCTTTATTGCTTTCTCTCTGAACAAATCAATATCATATCAATCACTCCATGGGAGAGAAATGGCAAAAACGCTGTCGGCACAATGGATCATTATTGTGATATTCTATATTTTTTACCACTCGCCTTTTTTAGTGGTTTGATTTCTTAAAGAGATGGTTTTTCTTTAACTTTTCATTACGTTTTCAGAATCTGGTATATTGCTGATAAATTGTGATTTCATAAATTGGATTTTTTTGTGTGTGCATTGGTGCTGTATCTATAATCAAAATTCCAATCCTTGATTTGAAGTGTTCAGGACATGTCCGCCTATCTGCTAATTGATTTGAAAATTCTTTATACTAAATTTATTTGATCTTCCTTCAGATCAAAAAAAAAATGAAGGAAAAAAACAACAATGCAGATTCTGTTGTTTTATACCCTACCACCGTTAATCTGCAAAACAAGACTACCAACCAACTTTACACACAAACACATACAAGTGGAGAAGTATATTTCTGTTTGTATCAGAGTCAAGGTTTCTAAAAGATGACGATCTGCCTGCAGGTGATTACTTTCATAGGACTATTATTGTTCTCCTTCAGATGATAATGTATAAAGTATCCCAAAATTCGTCCTGTGAAAATATGAGTTATAAGTTCAGGGCCCCGTTTTATCAAAAGATAAAATCAATTTTAAATTTCCTTACCACGCAGGCTGCCATAGGCTTACAGTTGAAATCTTTCATAATCAATTTTAACTCTTCATGAAACAGGGCCCAGTTCTTTTTGGCTTCATGAGTATGTTTATTTGGAATATCAATTTTGTATTATATTGATATAATTATGGTGTTAAAGTTTTTTGATGTGCAGAAATAAAACAAACAAACAAACATACACACACCGTTCTGTCCTTTAATTTGTTAATTTTCCACGTTCTTATACCTCTCCTGCTTTTTAAGGCAATATCAAATTTATTTAAAAAAAGAATGAACTGGCTGGAAATGAGGCCCACATTTTTTTTTTAATTCCGCATTCACTCGACAATTATTTCATATCCTTTACCCGACTTTCCCGCAAGCACTCATGCTATGTTATAGTGACATCTAAATCTGTTGTTTTTGAAGAGCTTCTATCAGGAACCTCACATATTTTTCGCATTTGATGCCACTGCGGATTATCGAGTCAGGGCTGGAAAACTGAGTGAATGACGAGTAGATCCCACATCGAAGCAAGATAACTGTCATCGAGGTAGGTAATTCCTTAATAGGCGATGGTTGCCCTGGGCAACCTACCAAACACCATTTATAGGTTTTAGTGTTGTTGGTTTTTTCCAGCGAGCCAGTTAGATGAGAGCTGGTTTGCGGACGCAACGGTCTTGTTGCCGTCAGCCTTGGGAATTGTTTCCGCCTTTTGAGTATATCTGGCTGAGAACGTTGCTGTACTATCCTGTGGGCTGCTGGTGTGCGGTATAGCTTTTGCATCTGCCCCCAAACAAATACGAAGTCGAGGCAAAAACGCCGATATTTCCCTTGTATAATGCCTATTGTCAACGTTCAACAGTATTATTACAACAAATGTCTTCATGAATAATAAAAATTCATCCAAATATAACTGACTTCTTTGTGTAGTGGAAAACATATGACAGTTTGTGATTTTTTTTTTTTTTTGGGGGGGGGCATATTTTCATGGTCTTTTCCCCTGTAAGAAAAGAAATCCATGAATTATACATGTAATTTTCTTTACATTTCCCTTTCAACTTTATTGAATCAAAAAGTACGAAATTACATTTACCCACTGCTCCACTCTACAGGTATTGCCAGCATGTTCATGGGAAGCCATTTTCCTTTCAAATATCATTCTTTTCATGTCAAAGATTACATGCTTTTCAATGCATTAGTACAAATAAGCCCTCAACAAAAAACATGCAATCATCCGGGAACCTACAGCTTGTCCACATAAATAAGTAGAGAAAATGTAAGATTCAGATTTGTAAAAGCCTAATAGGTTGGCATTTATAGTGTTTGGCTTATATTCCTCAATATGTTTTTACGATTATTATGCGTGCTCGGTGGAAATTAATATCCAGAAACATTGCACTTTGAATAATAACAATAATGATAATTTTTCTTATCGTCTTCGGTATTTCTATTATCACTGTAGCTTTAGACAAATTTTGATTATCAATACTAAGATGATACATGCTAGACACTCTGGTGAATGCAGAACGCACTGTTGTGACTTAGTATACAATCGATGAGCTTACCACATAACCAAGTTCCCAATTCGTCAAATTGATCATTTTGATTATGAGATACTGCTTATGGCATAGTGGATAAGACTTTCTGACTTTCATTCTGAGGATCCGAGTGCGAATCCAGTCTTGTGCTTACGTCTTTGGACGAGCTGTTTTTACCCACCGTATCCTCCTCGTCCCAGGTTTATAAGTGGGTGCCTGGCAACACCAGGGTAATGATAATGCAAGGGCTATCTTGGTAGTACAATGTCAACGCTTAAATGAGGCCACCTTGGATATTATTATAGATGTTATCATCGTTATTATTATTATCATTATTATTATTATTATTATCATCATCATCATCATAATTATTATTGCTATTACTTCTACTGTTATTTGATTATTATCATTATTTTAACTGTACACTGTAGTCTGCTCTGCATGCATAACGTTTATATGGGCAATATGAAAACGCTCCGATGATACTGTTGTTGTTGTTGTTGATGTTTTTAGGTCAGAATTTGACATAATCTATGAGATCACGAGATTACACTACTAGATTATTGATTATGACTAATTAGTGAAACATGAGGCCACAAATTGGAAAAAAAAAACAGCGAACGAAAGAAACAAAGATGTCTCTCGTAAAATCTCGCAGAATCTCCTTAAAGAAGAAATCCACTCCAAAATTTCATCCATTTCGATAGGAAAAGAAAAAAAAATCCCTTGCAGAACGGTGCAAAAATGATCGAAGTCGGATAAGAAATAAGAAAGTTCGATGACATTTTGAAATTTCAAAAATTTCTCGGAAAGCCCTTCTTGACCAGTCGTTATGAATATGCAAATCAGCGAGTTGACGATATCATGCTCTCACAATTTCTTATTCATTTCATATACAGAAATGACAAATATCTCATATTTCAGCTTTAAAACCACTTGAAATAAAAAAAGAACAATGTTAACTATGATACATTATGTTTGTATGGGAATGTGTTTTAATCTGTATTAGCTGAATATAATACATATATATATATATATATATATATATAATATATAATATAATAATATAACAATATATTCATATGTAACATACATGAAAAATTTGAGGGTATGACATCATGGACTTGCTCATTTGAATATTCGTAAGGACTGGCCAAGAAATGTTTTCCGAAGAAGTATGAAATTTCAAAATGTCATATCTTCCTTATTTCTTGTCCGATTTTTGTAATTTTTGGAACGTTCTGGAGACATTTTTTTTTTCTCTTTCGTATGGAGCTTGTTTATTTTGGGGGAGGATTTTCTCTTCAAATCGGGACGTGATGGACGAGTTTCTGCATGAATAGTACCTCGCTGAGTGTGCCCAACCATTGCGGATTGATTGCATGACCCTCCTTGACCGCTTTCTGCTCTTGATCCATTTATTAATTCATTCATGTATTCATTTATTCATGTAAAGTCAGGGTGAGCTCGACACTGAGGTCAACTGTAATAGAATAGAGATAAAACCATAATAAATAGAATGTCATACTGGCCGTGATGAAATTGAATCCTGTCATGGGCACTGGCGTAGCCAGGGGGGGGGGGGCGATGGGGGCGGTCGCCCCCCCCCCCCCCCCCCTAAGATTTGGACCGGGGATTTGGGAGGCGGAAAAAAAAAAATGCGTGTATACTGTATGCATGCACATGAAGCGGGTCTCCTTTGCAACCTTTCATCAAATAAGATATTTTTTTGAATATTTCACTCAAAGTGTGCACCAGATCGTTGAATTTCAATTCAAAATATGCAAAATCTCTCGTGCTTGGGAGGGGGTATCCCCCTCCCAAACCCTCCCCCTCTGTGCCTCTTTCCCTAGCTTAGTACACTTTTTAGATTTACAAAAAAAAATTTGAATAATTCTGAGTGCACAAGACTTATCAGGGGAATTTCCCCTTTTAATCGACCCTTTCCTCCCTCAGCCCCCCCCCCCATCAGTTTGTGTGTGTGTGTGTGTGTGATTTCCCAAATGTTGATTCCATCAAATATGCGTATACGAGATATCTCAATTTCAACCTTAAAAAGGCAAAAGCTCCATCGGAAGGGAAGGGTGGAGATAACACTCGCCCACGCCTTCTCCCTGCTCGCCCGCCCCTCCCCCCCCCCCTTCCGCCATGCATAGAAGTAGACTGTGGCTATACCCAGATCGCTTTATTTCAATTCTAAAAACGCAAAAGCTCCGCGAGCGGGAGGGGGAATCCCCCTTCCCCTCAGCTCTACCTCACTAGACTTTATACATACACACAGATGGTGCACATTCGGAATAAGAGCTAAATTCCGTGATTTTAACACTTCGATGAAAAAGTATTGCACCAAAAATTTGCACCAGATCGCTGAATTTCAGGTCTGAAAACGCAAAATCACCTTCGTGTGGGAGGGGATATGCCCCTATCTACACCCTCGTGTGCATGCTTTTTCTGTTTAATTGCTGAACTGCAGACAGCGTTCATGATATTCAGTGTAAGAATTAATACAAGAAGATTGTTTAAATGATATACCATTTTATAAGCAAATTGTTCAATAATAATCTACACTAAAATATACTGCAACCTTAAACAAGTTGGACTGTTTCAACTCGTTAAAACACGCAAAAACATGCATCAAATTGCACCATTTGCAACATCAAAATGCAAAAAGTTCTTCCCGTGGGAGGGGGGACACCCCCTCCCACACCCTCCCCTCCCCCTTCGCTCGCTTCGCTCGCTCGGGTTCAGTCGCGTTCATGATATTCAGTGAAAAGAATTAACACAAGTACCATTAATATAGGCAAATTGTTCAATAATAATCTACATCAAAATATACTGCTACCTTAAACAAGTGGGACTGTTTCTCGTCGATAAAACGCGCAAAAACATGCATCAAATTGCACCATTTACAACATCAAAATGCAAAAAGTTCTTATACCGTGGGAGGGGGGACACCCCCTCCCACACCCTCCCCACCCCTTCGTTCGCTCCGCTCGCTCGGGTTCAGTCGCGTTCATGATATTCAGTGAAAAGAATTAACACAGGAAGTGTATTCAAATTGTACCATTTCATAGGCAAATTGTTCAATAATAATCTACATCAAAATATACTGCTACCTTAAACAAGTGGGACTGTTTCTCGTCGATAAAACGCGCAAAAACATGCATCAAATCGCACCATTTACAACATCAAAATGCAAAAAGTTCTTATACCGTGGGAGGGGGGACACCCCCCTCCCACACCCTCCCCTCCCCCTTCGCTCGCTCCGCTCGCTCGGGTTCAGTTGCGTTCATGATATTCAGTGAAAAGAATTAACACAAGAAGTGTATTCAAATTGTACCATTCTATAGGCAAATTGTTCAATAATAATCTACATCAAAATATATTGCTACCTTAAACAAGTGGGACTGTTTCTCGTCGATAAAACGCGCAAAAACATGCATCAAATTGCACCATTTACAACATCAAAATGCAAAAAGTTCTTACCGTGGGAGGGGGGACACCCCCCCCCCCTCCCACACCCTCCCCTCCCCCTTCGCTCGCTCCGCTCGCTCGGGTTCAGTCGCGTTCATGATATTCAGTGAAAAGAATTAACACAAGAAGTGTATTCAAATTGTACCATTTTATAGGCAAATTGTTCAATAATAATCTACATCAAAATATACTGCTACCTTAAACAAGTGGGACTGTTTCTCGTCGATAAAACGCGCAAAAACATGCATCAAATTTCACCATTTGCAACATCAAAATGCAAAAAGTTCTTACCGTGGGAGGGGGGACACCCCCTCCCACACCCTCCCCTCCCCCTTCGCTCGCTCCGCTCGCTCGGGTTCAGTTGCGTTCATGATATTCAGTGAAAAGAATTAACACAAGAAGTGTATTCAAATAATTGTACCATTCTATAGGCAAATTGTTCAATAATAATCTACATCAAAATATATTGCTACCTTAAACAAGTGCATGGGACTGTTTCTCGTCGATAAAACGCGCAAAAACATGCATCAAATTGCACCATTTACAACATCAAAATGCAAAAAGTTCTTACCGTGGGAGGGGGGACACCCCCCCCCCCCTCCCACACCCTCCCCTCCCCCTTCGCTCGCTCCGCTCGCTCGGGTTCAGTCGCGTTCATGATATTCAGTGAAAAGAATTAACACAAGAAGTGTATTCAAATTGTACCATTTTATAGGCAAATTGTTCAATAATAATCTACATCAAAATATACTGCTACCTTAAACAAGTGGGACTGTTTCTCGTCGATAAAACGCGCAAAAACATGCATCAAATTTCACCATTTGCAACATCAAAATGCAAAAAGTTCTTACCGTGGGAGGGGGGACACCCCCCTCCCACACCCTCCCCTCCACCCTCGCTCGCTCCGCTCGCTCGGGTTCAGTCGCGTTCATGATATTCAGTGAAAAGAATTAACACAAGAAGTGTATATAAATTATACCATTTTATAGGCAAATTGTTCAATAATAATCTACACTAAAATATACTGCTACCTTTAACAAGTGGGACTGTTTCACGTCGATAAAACGCGCAAAAACATGCATCACATTGCACCATTTACAACATCAAAATGCAAAAAGTTCTTACCGTGGGAGGGGGGAAACCCCCCTCCCACACCCTCCCCCCCCCCCTCGCTCGCTCCGCTCGCTCGGGCTCGGTCGCTTCGCTCCCTCGCAGACTAACCGCCCCCCCTAAGATCAAATCCTGGCTACGCCGTTGGTCATGGGTGACTCGAAATTCCGAATGAATTGCAATCGGTGTCCCATGGTCACACCGAAGCATTTTGTCTATACCTCATCCTCTCAGTACTCATTCTCAAACGACCTCACCTCGTGTTCCATTAGTCATCGGTTCGTCATGTCATGATCGCTAAAATATCAAGTACTTGGGGGTGACAGATGGATGAAGCGGATACAGCCATTCAAACTTGTACCCTTGATTTTGTTTAAATTGCTGATAAGAATGTCTGTTTCCCCAGTACGTGTCATTGCGTTACGAGTGATTTTCAGATCTTATTTGGATGGTTTAAATACACTACATTGTCCTTTCAATATTCGGTAGTCTTACCCGCTTCTTGATCACGCATTGTCGTTGTTGTTGTTTTTGGTGGTTTTTTTTTTTTGCTTCTTTGTTTGTTGTTGTTGTTGTTTTTAGTTATAGACATGATGCTCGGATTTGAGCTATTTATTTTGTCCTCTGCGAGCTTTTTGTTAAAAGTTTGCATGGTGCTTGAATAATACCCAATGTTTTGGAACGGTCACAAAAATAGTAGAAACATTCTTTTTGTTTGGGGGCGCTGTGGCATAGTGGATAAGACTCCCGACTCCCGATCGGAGGACCCGACATCGAATCCCGCCCAGTGCTTACGTCCTTGGACAAAATGATTTTACCCACTGTGTCCCTCTCGACCCAGGTGTATAAATGGGTACCTGGCAACGCTAGGGTAATAATAATAGCATGGCCCTCTGGTAGAGCAGTGGCAACACTGAAGAGGCTACCCTGGGTAAATAAGACATTATTATTATTATTATTATTATTATTATTATTATTATTATTATATTATCATTATTTGTTTGCCGACTTTAAAACTATCTTATTTTTCATCAATTACAAGTATTGAGAATAAAAAAAGGCAAATTTAGAATATTCTATCTTCAAAAAAATCACTCAACGTTACCTTGACTTTTCGAGCTTCTTCATAAAAGTTGGCGGCAATGATACATGCAGGCAAATGCCATTTAGACGCCTGTAGCTGAGTACCGGTATATAGTGCAAACTTGCCCATAGTACATAGCAAACCATCTACTATTGCCTTTAGATCCGACCACCACAGCACCAAAAAAAAAAAAAAAAAAAAAAAAAGGTTAAAAAAAATGATTCTTCCCCATGCATCCCATCCCGATCCACGCGTATGCACACAGACACACACATTTTATATACATATAGACGAAAAACAGTAACACATACGCATTCTCACACCAAAGAATACGTGGATACACTGTGATACACTCGAGTTTTATACACCACTACAACCATAATAAGGCTCCACATTCAAAGAGTGGGTGTATTAAAGTCAAATGGCAAAGCAACGCGCTAACCAGTCATGCATCAGCTCACACAGCGGGAGTGGGATCGTTTAATCTCATTCGTAATCATGTAATACAATGCGGCAGGGCGGCGTGTTTTACAGTTTTAATCAATTAAAACCGATTTTTCACATCGATTTTTCCACGTTAAACTAAGTTGTGTAATTCGAGCGACTCATTTTTCATCTCTTCAAGACCGCCTTCTTTCATTTGGAGATAACTGGCAGAGCATTAATTTCTTGGTATGTTGCGTAGGCCTATGGCATCCACAACAAATGTGATATCATGTTTAACTTTTCTTTCTAATATTATTTATACTTGAATGAACAGAATGTTGTGGAATGTAGTCTTCAGTATTTCTTAATGTCATGTTTGTTTATTGTCGATCAATCAATATCCATAGAGATTTCTATCTATTGCCGGCCGCAAAAATTCTAGCAGGTGTATAGTGTAAAGGAGGTTTTAAAAAAATGCATTGAGAAAAATAACATACGTGCCGCTTTTGGGCACCAGGGTCGTAAGTAATCCGCCAAAATATACTCTTCCGAACCCCCACTTGACAGTATAATTTGCTGGTATCTGGTGAGAGTATAGTAAAATGAGCGTGGCATCGCGTTCCAAATAAGTATTTACCTTGTCTATCATCCTTTTTTCCTATTTTCCTTTCTATTTTTACCTGCATTGCTTAGCGAAACTAATTCGCGATTTGATTACACAGGACTCATTGATTAATCCTCGAAGCGGAAATCGAGGTCAATTGACAATTTAAAATGGGTTTCTTGTTAATGAGAACAGTCTATATTCCATCCAGCAATGGGAGTGGGGGCAGATTGAGGTGGGGGAGTTGATCACCTATGCCTTGTCCATCGGTAATTATGCAGTGGCGGATCCAGAGGGGGACGCACCGGGCGCGCGCCCCCTTTTTTAGTTCTTGTTAAAACAGAAGAAATAAAAAGAAAAAATGCATGCACCCCCTTTAATTTTGTAAAGGCGCCTCCCCTTTACGGAATTCCTGGATCCGCCCCTGATATGGAAATGCTTGACATCGAAATCATCTCAGGTTCGTTTCTGTTGTTTGACCAAATTATTACAAGTCGCATGAAATGTGTTTCCGTACTGTCGGAGCTAGGGAGCTTGATTATGACATTATATAGATCTATTCAGTTTCATTGCTGGTTCAGTATTATATACCCCAAAATTCATCATGATGATATATCATCCTGCATCCAAGGCATGGTTCGTTACAAGCATCGGAGGATAAATAAAGACTACAAAAAATAAGCTGAGAATTAATGATAAGGAAACGTGCATTTTCTACCTCTGCATCACTAGTCCCACCTGATACGTCAAACACTCCAGCAATTCAGCAAATATCTCTCCAAAGTCTACACCGGTTTAAATCGGAAGACCACAGAGTTGTTACGTTCCCATAGCAACAACGAAACCTCAATCTCGCGCGGTTCTATGAAATGCCATCGATATAAAACTTTGTTATGTGACCGCGCTGCGTATTGGATTCGATCGTTCGAATCAAACACACATTCGGCGAGAGAAGGTAGGGAGGAAATTAAACATCTGGCTGCTGTCTGAATCGATTACACAATGCCGAAGAAAGCGTCACCAGGCATCTTTTCTCTTTCAGTTTCTCCTCCCCGGAGCAGAGCATGGACAGTTATTCTTCGGTTGGTGCCAGAAGCACACCAGACAAAAGATGCTATCTTTTGGGGTTTTCCTCAATAAAAAAAAGACATATGCAGCGTAAATGCGAACAAGAATAACTTGCATGTTTTCATCTAATTACTAACAAAAGACATTGCAGAGAAACATGGAAGTTATTCTAGGGGGGATCATTTTAGTACCTTATCAGTGATTGACATAAATTATGTGGTGAAGAGCAGACTTTTGGTTTGAATGACTTTTTCGTGGCGTATTCAAGTAGTCTGAAGAAAAAAGTGGAAAAACCAGAACGATATGTGGATAAAATTTATATTCTTTGCCACATCAGTGATAATGAGGGTATCATGAATCCACACAAGTCTTCCTTTTTCTTTTATTACGTAGTCCCTGTAACATCTGTGTGCAACCTCTAGGCCTACACCTCGATTTAACTCGTACATGTCGTAGAGGGCCAACACTTTTAAGTGTTAGCGACATCTCTTTAAGATATGCAGGGGGAAAAAAAATCGTTTTTGACAATGACAGAGTTAAGTGACATACTACGGGTAATCATCCTTGAGTGTGAGCTACACGGTATATCTTACTTCACTGAAACATGAGTGTAGGCCTATGGTATACCCACCGTACGTTTGCTTCCAATCCCGATATTTTCAAATTGAAACTTCGATTAAATTTTCTTGATGTCAAAATGCAATGATTTTTCTTTCTACTTTCATGTCTTGGCCACATAATTTCATTATTGCTGGTGTTGGGGGAAAACAATCAATAACTAAACTTAAACTATGTTTATATCATTGTATTTTACTTCTTGTTTTCTTTTCAGGATGGTGATTTAAATAAATGAATCAATAAATGGATGCGAAATTTATCTTTTACACATTTTCTTTTTTCGCGTTGTACTTAATCTTTATGTTGTTGTTTTTTTTTCTATCGCTTTGTTTTCAAACAGAAATTCGAGAAGCCCTTTCTGGCATCCGTTAAAGAAGCCCTAGAAGACAGGTACAACGAAAAGATCGAAGCCATTTACATCCAGTTCACCAAATTTGTCTTGGATCACGTGGTTTCGGGGATGGAAGGAACATAGCAGCGGTCGTCGGGTAGACAGCGCACTATGTATTGTAAATATAAGCTATTTTTATACACGCGTCATTCTTCTTTCGAACCGTGACATTGTTGAAAACGAGAATAACGACATTCGTAGGAGATGCGAAGGCAGCACAATCTCGTTCTTTTTGTGTCCTTCGATCGTATAGACGCTATACCATGCCATACTCTAGATGGCCGTGACGAAACCCAAGGAAGGGACCACGTGAACGCAACTTGTAGCCAATCGCTGTACGGTATTTAGTGGATGTGCGACAAAGTTGTGACCTGATTGGAAGGAGTCACATCACCAGCTCGCATGAAGACTCCTTGTGTGGTGATATGAGTAGAAGGGATCCCTCTGTCAGTAAGCGCAGGCTGCCGACATGGTACATCTATTATGTTTGCTGGATGCCGTGGCGCGCCTCCAGACGCGCGCGACGTACTATATAATGAATGAATCACATTTGCCATTCATCACGCGCTTCAACGTGTATCACCGAGCATCGCCACGAGGTCATACGTGAACGACAGGGAGATTAATGGATTTGATATTTGCTGCTGTCAATGGTTCTCACTCACGAAAATTCATCACAGGGCCCGTCGTTCGTCTGTAGACTGTCTAATTGCCGTCCGGGTTATTACGCGGGTTACCGTGTGTTTATTGACAACTGAGGTTGCCTCGGTAACGCGACGTCGCAGTTTTCAGGCCAAAGCAATCACAGGGAATACACGGTGACATTATACAAATCATATTCACGATGCCTGAGCAATTCTTTGTCACGGCTGATAAGACTCTGCTCCTATAGCGAAGGGAGCTCGACATGTCGACTGCTATGCAATGACAATTCATTGATTGATGTTTTTTTAAAATGACAGATGCAACACGTATTAAGAGGCTCCACATGTGAATATTATCTGTGGACTTGAGCCAGGACTCCTCCTTTCAATCTTCATCTTACTTGAGCCCCTTCTGGATGAGAAGTAGTCTGGCTTTCGACTAAATGGACTCCCGCTCCGACGACTTAACGTCATATTCAAGCCCAAAAGGGAAACTTTTTGAAGTCCAACTCTATGAAAATCGACAAAAAAAAAGTCTGAGACAAAATTACTGCATAACCTTTCCCATAAATATGAAACACTACTACTTTGTAATAGTCCTTAAAGAAGGCGTGTCACTTTTTGTCTGGCTTACACAGTTCGTTTATTTGAAGTGGCATTGAGAACATAATTTAGTCATCTGTATATACCGTAAGTCAGGTAGCCCATACTGACTAAACAATGCTAAATCGCTGAATATTCTTTTCTATTTGGAAAAGGTGCTATCAATTTTCGTGTACATGCGAGTTACGATTGTTGGTGCAAACTAAATGACAAACCTATTCCAATGCCAAAATTTCACATTTTTTTCCCACGCGTATAATATTGTGTCTTGGAAAAAAAAAAACACGCTTTAACAAAATTCAGCAAGGATGAATTATTAATAGAATGTAAAAGGGTTGCGCAGAATCATTCATATATTTAACAGCAGAGAACTCATGAATCGCATTATGTTTGTCTAATCTCAGATACCAAGCTGCTCTGCAAGTTCCAGGTTAAAAAAAAATCCTTCCCCGATATCATTTCTCTGAAAAACATAGGACAAAATAATGATATCAATAATTCTCCGGAAATGAAAGAATTCATAGTAACTTCACAAACTGCTATACTGTGATTTGATCATTCTCTTCAAATTCGAGGGTAATCTGATTGTAATTTTTGCTGCCATACAAAATCAAGCTAAGATTTATACATACGACAACGCATAATGATATTCCAAGCTGAGCTGGCCTACAGAATAGAATTGAACTTCGTTATTCCAAAGATTCGGAATCCGAAAATGAAAAAGGTTCCGCGGCTATTCCGAAAGTTCGTTATTCCGAAATCGTAATCAGGTTTGCAATTCCTTAGGTTCGTTATTACTCACCTTCTCATCATTTCCGGATTCACACACCTTATTTCATTCTTGGATTAACAGCTGATTAATGAACCTTCCGAATTACTCAACAGAATTTATTTCAATTTCGGCCAAATGAACTTTAGGAATAAGGAACCTTATTTCATTTTCGGCTAAACGAGGCTAAGGAATGAGGAACCTTATTTCATTTTCGGATTAACGAATGTTTACGTATAGGAAATGGTGTGTTTCCAAAAAAAGAAAAGAAAAAAAGAAACTTGCTTCATAATATTTTATTTGGAGTATAGCGAACCTTTAGATTGACGAACATCAAACCACAGAGTGCGATTCCACACCATGTTCAGAATTTGGCTAAAAAAACAAAACAAAACAGACCGACATCTAACAAATAGACTGGTTAGGGTTTCATCACATCAAATCTAAAGATAAAAATGCAAGGTGATGGAATTCATATTGTCACTTGTCGTCAAGAAACAGTACCATCAGCAGCACACAAAAACATACCTTATCATTACATTCAATTTATAAAGATGAGGTCATGTAATTGCACACAAATCTTCACTAAATTCCCCCTTTCAAAATAATTTCAGTCAGGAAAAATCCCCTGCGTCAAATTTTTGTACTATGTTTTAATGACATTACTTAGCAATGACAAGATTTAAAGGGGAAATGGGTGTGGTTGCCATTTAATGGCTGAAGTAATATTTTTATTGATATATTAAGATTCATATTATGTTTTTAATGATATTTTTGTGCGCAAACCATTAGGGAAATCATGAAGTGATGAAATTATCACCTTCGCTTATTAGCACACATACAATCGAAAACCAATATCCCTTTTCGGTGACCAAATTAAACGTAAGCGTCCATCACTATTCGGTACTTATGATAGTCAAGTTGAACATGGTGTACAACAACGTTTGTTTTAGTGAGTACTGATGTCTTGCTTCTGTATGCTATTGTTATTTTCTTCGTCACTAAAGTTATTTGTTGAAGTCTTGTTGAAGATGAAATTGTATTCAAACTATCACCTAAACAGAATTGGATGAGTTGTGACGATTGCGGGAGCAAGTATCTTGAAAGACACGTTGTAAAAGTTAGTTTTTGTTGCTGTTTACTGTTTTTTCTCTCTACTTGAGTTACGTTTCAACTCGTGTGACCAGAACCAATGTCGAAAAAATAATATCCATAGACATAAGAAAAACAAATACCATGAAAATACCTTAACAATATGTTTTCCAATACAGATGTATTGATGTTTTCCAATACAGTGACAGTGGGCCTTACCTAGTAATTTTACATGCTCTTTTATTTTTGGGCTATGCCCTGGCAATATCAAATACTGTATGATGTTTCGTACGATAAACATATAATGGAGTCCATCTATATGATATCAGTTAACTGAAGAGATTGCGTGTAGTTCAAGGTTAAAGGTTGAAATTACAGTAAATCTGGTAAGATGCAACCTTAAAGGGAATGTATATAGTGTGGTTGAGACCTAACTTCAGGTTTCTAACATTTTTTTTTTTTTTTTGTGAGATAATGAGAGACCTCTCATGAAATGTGAAAAAGGAAGTAATTCCAAGAGGAATTTAATGCTTATTTCATGAAAATTGGTTTTGAAATGAATGAGATATCCAAAACAGAGCGATCCTAATAAAAGGTGAGACCCGCCTTTTATTATTATCGCTTTGTTTTACTTTGTTTTTGAAATTCTCCGCCATTCGAAAATCGATTTTCATCAAGTAAACTTTGAATTCCTCTTCAAATGGTATGGTCTGTTCTATTTTATTAGTGCTTTCTTGATATCTCGCAAAAAGTTAAAAGTCCAATCCTCATCTCCACCAACACTATACATCCCTTTAACCTGCTCAAAACTGCACATATGCAGTTCATAAAATAACTACTTTGCAAAACGGAACTTTCTCATTCGTGTCATCATAGATTGATTATGGCGTAGAGAGATATGATTGATGACCGCTGAAAAATATAGCACTGGTCTATAAGTGCAATTGACACTTCATACCCTATTCCTATACCTCGTAATAGTCTCGACAGCGTACTTATAGTAAATGAGAAGTGATGATTTGTTGTAATTTTGTACGTTAATTGTGATTATGAATTTAAAAAGAAAAGAGTCGTTTTCTACATTCCATTAATGAGCCAGTTTGTTGGAAACTTGTATTTTTCATAGACTACGCAGAGCAAACTTCACAAGCACACAACATGCATGATGTTTGTTAGCATGGAACGTGTACCTTGGCAAAGTATTGACTTGAATTGAATTTAACTGAATTGTTAAGACGATACTAGTATATACCAGACGTCATCTTTACGATAATATTTGTTTATTGAGAAATAGAATAAAAGTGCAGCTTTGTAGAAGGAAGGTACTTTGATATAGATATTTTTGTACAGATACTTTATGACATGAAGTCAGTGATGTTTCTGAAATGTAGCGATTTTGACGGTTCTGATCATAACTGCATGTAATCGCTCATTAACGTTGAGCAATGCGTACGGTACATTCCAAACAGAATATATAGGACAGGACACGATTTCGTCTTATGTCTGTTGCTTTTTCTAAAAGGGATTACACCCGCGAGCTGGTCGGCAAAGCATTGTTTCTTTCATTTTCGAAGATGCTTTTGGTGTAAAGGCTTTTTTGCCTAATAAAGCTCAAAAACTAGAAACTGATAGCTTGAAACAATATTTCTTTGCTAGTTGTGTCAATATGATTATAATTATAATCCTTCTTTCAGACAACGGCGCACCTCATGCTGTAGAAAATGTTCGGTTTTTTTTTTAATATCTTGTTGTTGTTTTTTGCAATTTGTTCTTTTTGTGATTTTGTTGTATTATGGTTTTTTTTTTTCAACTAACGAAATCATCAGTGAGTCTTAGCGTGATTCATTTTGAGCAACTGAATAAAGGCTATCAGTGCAGTAACAAGGTATAATTATGAATATCTATATTATACGACAATTACAATAATTGTTAATGTAAGCCAATGTATCTATTTCAAACAAGTTTTACCAACTAGGCTTTCTGCCCGTAAAGAGTGTTGCAAAAAAATCGAATAATAATTTTCCCTCTCAGGACACATGGTATTCAAAACCATATGATTTTCAAAAACAACGAGGCGTTAAAGGAAAACACAACCCAAAGAGAAATGTGGGTTGAGTGAAAGCAGCAACATTAGTAGAACCATGGACCTAGGTCCATGGTAGAACACATCAGTGAAAGTTTGAGGAAAATAATATTGGACAATCGATGCAAAAGTTCTGAATTTTTAAAGTTTTGGTGTTGGAACCGTTGGTTGAGGAGACTACTAGAGGTTATGACGTCATGTGTGGACAACAATCTAAAGAAAATATAATGGGAATTCCATAAAAATTCATTCCACATAATATAAACTCAAATAGTCTCCTCATCCAGCGGTTCCAACGCCAAAACTTTAAAAATTCAGAACTTTTGCATCGATTGTCCGATTTTCCCCAAACTTCACTGATGTGTTCTACTAATATTGCTGCTTTCACTCAATCCACATTTCTCTTTGGGTTATGGTTTCCTT
Source organism: Diadema setosum (assembly GCF_964275005.1). Lineage (NCBI taxonomy): Eukaryota > Metazoa > Echinodermata > Echinoidea > Diadematoida > Diadematidae > Diadema > Diadema setosum. Next base: position 23,809,526 of record NC_092685.1, read on the forward strand.
CAGGTTGTAAGCACAAACGCTTGTAGCTTGTTTAAAGAGACATGAGCCTGGGATTCAAGAGGGCGTTGTTGCGTAACTTGAAGATGACCGTTATCTTTATTACGAAGACCGACGACGCAAACCATGTTGACTGCCAATCAAAGAAGATCGTGTGCGCGTATTGCGTGCGCTCTCTTTGCACATTGTTTAATAGTCGTTAACGATTCACCGTACATGGTGTGAGTTTGATACGCGCATGCATGTCGGACTTGTCAGATTGTAATGATCGATCTTAGGTAGATCGAGATCTAGTCCTATCACTTCACACAGCAGTCCGTCGACTATCTGTTGCACGTCATCACATGCAAGTTTCCGCAGCTATCTTTAGCAGGAAAACTTTGTCTCTGAAGAAACCGTATGTAGTAGGTTGAACTATCCACGAGCAACGGCCGCATCAATAGACGAACTGAGATTGATACCTTGGCTTCTGCATGCAATATATTACGAATCGGTTTCATGCGAACAATCGAATCATAGCAGATGCCTATATAGGGAGGCGTCACAGTGTCCCGAAATTGACACAAGATGGCAATACGAATATGGAATTTTCAGTTTTTCTCACAAAGTTGAACCGAAGCAAGTACGATACCAACAGAAGGTTACGAGATGGTGCCCAAACCACACATTAGGGCGACAAAAATCTTCATGTAGCCCAAAAAGTTTACCCAAATTTCACCTGATGAAGAAACCACAATGGCTACATGAAGATTTTGCCACCGCTCATGAAATTGTTGAAGGAGCCTTGGGAACCCCACGGGCGGTAATGCGATGGTTTAAGATGCCCTTAAGAATGACCCGACATTCCCTTTTATTATTTCCTTTATCGTGTTGTCCATCTTTCCTCACTTCGGGACAGACTGACGCCTGCGGGTCCATGCAACAGCGCCCTCATGACTCCTTGGTCAGTTTCGATTCAACTCAATATCAAACCACAACTTGTGCGAAAACACACACATAACCACACACACACACATACATACTCACACACACACACACACACCATTAGAAAGAAGTATTTTTCTTTTATGTGATCACTCCAGCTTAAATGATTGACCCATTCCCCGCATAAAGTATATGAGAATGAAATTAAATTAAAAAAAAAAAAAAGGAAATCAAAAACCTCGTGCGCCATTGTATAGATCCTGTAAGGGGTTCCATGGGATTATCCATTTGAATTTTGTCGTTTCTTAGCTTGATTTTGAAAATCGCAGACAGGCTATCTTATTATCATTCTTTCATTAATTTTATAAATAAAAAAAAGAAAAATATAAGAATAAAACAGTTTGTAAGTCTGAAAACTTCCAGAATCCAACTATGTTGCATAATCCGACATAGTTCATGATTCCGAGCATGAGAGGCTGTCCATTCCTAATCATTGCACGCTTTGATAGTGTAGAGAAAACCACAATTATGATGTTACATCGTATTTCAATGTAACGGAGGTAACACGCTCTACGCCTTCTGAACATTAGGTCCTTACTATCTATTTTATGTAACAAGATATACTGACCAAAACCTCGACTCAAATTACGCCGTGCTTTCGTTGTGCGTGCGTAAATCACGACTCCAATAAATAAAGTACGAGCATTCAAGATATCACCCTGATTTCAAGTTAAAATCTTTGAAAACCTCAAGACTACAAACTGAGCGTTAGAACATTTCTATATGGTCACGTATCTATATCACAAGCATCATGAATAATTGAGAGGGAAAAGTCGAAATCGTGCGATTTTTCCCCGTCAGAATTATACGCAACGACAACCTACGTGATACTGTGTATAGACTGGCTATGGAAGGAGGTCCGTAATGCTATAGTTAACGTTTTGTTTTATTGGGTGATGTATTGCGTGCTTGTAACAGTGGTAATCTATATGCTGCTGTTCACGCACGCGTTGCGTCACTATTTGTAGCTGGAGGTATAGAGACTGAGTTAGCTTTCCAATTCTGCATGCCAACCACGATTTTTCTGCATTAAACAATGTCATGTGAGCTCCGCGATTCTGTAGATCACATATTAAATTGAACCACAATCACTCCATACCTTGTATATCGTGAATCGATGCGCGGTTCTGTTCCACTCCATTACAGAATAAGATTGACACGGATTGTGGAGATTTTAGGCAGTGTGAATTCAATTATAAGCAGTTTTATTTCTTTATGTTCAAAAAAAAAAAAATGTGTGTTCCACACAATAGAAGGAGAGTCGTTCCTACCAAGATGGCTACCTTTTCTTCGTAAAGACGAGAATAACTCGCAGATGTTGTTGTTTCTTTCTCTCTTAAAATCTTTTGATGTTAAAAGCGTCATTCCGGCTTTGAAAGGTGTATTTTGAGCGCCATGAGCATCATTCTTGATGGACTTCGGCGCATTATAAGAGGCCACTATTATCATTATTATCATCATCATTTGTCAGCCTTAATTCTCATTTGGAACAGAAACAAGCTGCAATAGAGATAGCCATTTATCAGTAAGACCCATTTTAGCCTCATGTAATTTGTCTTTATAATCATGCTACAATGCAATGATTTGTTCTCCCTGACGTCCCATAACTGTAAGAGCTTTCGCCAATAAAATTATTTTTTTTCTTTTTGGTGTGGGTATAATGGTTTGATAATGATAACACAAGAAATTCTACCAACTAGAGTACTCATAAACATCAATGAGCGCATCGTGAATGGTTATTATTGTAAATTGTTCTTATATATTTCATATATTTTTCAAGCATTTAAACAAGAAATTTGGTATCAATTTATTGCATGATAATGTCAGAGATGTCAGAAGAAAAAGAAAATGAGAAGTTTGACGGTTTCCGACACATCTGCTTATGGTGTTCGTTCATTCTGTGTTAGATGAAAAATATTTCAAAAGCTTCAAAGCCTTTTAAAGTGGAGTTCGCTCTTTCTTTCATGTCAGATATGGGAACGAACTAAGTATGCATATTATAATATTTGAGGAAATTAAATGTTTTTGCGCAATTATCATGATAAATTATGAAAACGGCATAAATTGGCTGAAGGATTTATAGCACAAGAAGTGTTAGAGTGTGTTACTCAAGTTCTCTCGGAATTCTCTGATTTTTGTTTTGCTTGTGCGTTTTTGTTAATTTTCTCAACGTCAGGGTGAATGCAAGCCGATGTTTCGCGCAATTACTTCCATTTAATGTCCTGTTTATTCCTATGTATAGTGGATGTAAGTTTGGATGAAGTCGACAAACTGTTGAGCCGGTGTTCGCTAGGTTTGAGTTCGGAAGAAGTCAATAAACTGTTTACTTGATATGTCTTCTTCCTTCACCCAATCTATCTATTGTAATATGTCGTCATTTTGCGAATGTAAATAGCATACAAAATGACTTGTATACGCTTGTGGATTATGAAATACATCACTAGATTGTACTTTTCCTAAAACCCCCGTGTTTTTGTTGTATTTTTTCTTGGAGTTACTCTGAGTATGCTATACTTGAGTCATTATAATGTTTATTTAGAATTCTCGACAAAATTCAATATAAAATTGAAACAACACAAAACAAAATGTAGTGAAATATTCCTGGGAGGTGAGTCTCACTTCCCTGAATATTCTCATGGGATTTAACTCAAACACACACGACCACTGAAATGTATGCTCTGAAATGCTTTGGAAAATGATCTAATATTTCTGGGGAAAATTCTTTTCTATATATAGGAAGAAACAAACGATAGTCACGCTTGGAAATGTGTGTACGAAATCGTTCGTACTCTTAATTGGATTTAAACAAAATGAACATCTCTATATACTTTTCTTATTCCGTGGTCACTAATGTAACTCATACTAAAGCGGACAAACGTACAATACCTCGTAATATTTCATTCACCTTAAAGGAACTATGCCATGCAAATACATATTGACTTGCATTGCTCTGTGATACCCTGATCATAGTTTTGGCAAAGAGAATATCTAGCTATATGTGACATAATGTATATTTTATGATAATTTTTCTATTATATTATTTTCTTCAGATTATTGGGATGCTATAGATACCAAAGTACTATGAACTCATCTCACGCCACCGACTATTCAGAGACAAATCCATTCATTATCAATTTTATTTAGCATGTATTCCGTCAGAGTGAATGTAAATTCAATGTCCGTTCAGTGAAGTTGGGTTCAAGTTTACGTCACGATGTGGTTTTCAGAAGTAAAATAATATACATAGACCTACTTTCTCAACATCGCTCTTAACATGTACGTGCACTACTTTTTATACCAATGATAATGAAAATGCATCAATATGAAGATCTTGCTTCCAAAAGGGGATAAATCCATTGAAAAATGATGGATTTAGCGCCTTTTGGAAGCAAGCTTTTCATATGTATATATATAGTGTGTGTGAATGTATGTATGTATAATATATATATATATATATATATATATATATATATATATATACACGTATATATATATATACATTTTTTATCGATTGCTCCAATTCTCAGTCAAGACGTGATTCACACCAGAAAAAAGCAACGCAACATGAAGACATTGTGAAATGATTACACATTGTCTTCCCATAATTTTGTCAATACAAACAGTGAATATGATTGTTACCTAAAGTACATCTGTACACATTACTGTAATTGATCAGAAACCCCTTAATAGCTTTTTTTTTCTAACGCTACCGAGCGCGCGTTTCATGAAATATTAATCTGCTCCACCAGAACAATAGATCGGTGCTATGAAGTATTCAGGAACCTGTATTCATCCCAACCAGCTACTGCCTCGAACGATCCATCATCTTATTAACGCCATCGTGTTTGGCTCTATGGTTGTGACGAGCAGCTAGGGCATTGAAATTCTACATGACCATTCAAGTGACATTTTGGGGGGTGTGGCGATATCTTTAAATGTCTGAGAGATTGCAATGAGAGGTGTGTCCAGGGTTCCATTTCATAAACGTTGATATAACAACGCCCTCTTGCTGGAATGACAACTTCCCATAGCAACAGCCAATCAGGAAGCCAGATTCTTGTCGTTACCATGACAATTGCCATTTCAGCAAGACTTGTTATCATATCAACTCTTTATGAAATAGGGCCCAGATCAATCAAGAAACCTATGCGCGTCTGTCGCTAATGAGCGCGTCCTTGAAATGATCCAATGAGGACATTTTAACAGAACAAACATAATAATGCAGTATATCTTCCCTTAAAATAGTCTGTGGGAGAACATCTTCTGTCATTTTTTTCCGCTATCGAAGCACGCCTAGAGCATCAACAGGATTTATGACGAATATAATGACAGATTGATGTCACTTAGGCGGCAGTAGCACCAAGTTATAGAAAAAACCAATTATCCTAATGGGTATTAGAGAAGGTATATTGGTATTATAATTAGGGTAAAACGTGTACAATCTTGAACATTACTCTCAAAATCATGTTTGAGTTCAATTTTCATGTACACCCTTCTGTGCGTGTTATTATTCTCGACCTTTATACATGTAAATCAGAGCGAAATTGAACATGACATGGGATTCCGTTTCAACGAATGCTTGCGTAACCTTGAATAGAAAAGATGTAAGTGTTAAAGTCCAAAGAACAAGTGGCATCAGACCGCGGAAACAGAAGCTCAAGAAGGTGGGCCGGACATGGCGGACGGTGCAGACATTGGATTGGCGACAATTCGTTGCTGCCCTACATTATGCTAATGGCCATACCTGACATAAGCCATGGGTTAGTCTTAGCAGTCTTATAGCCTGTCTTTAAAAAAAAAGGGGGGGGGGTGTGGGGAGAAGCAACTTAGAATTGTATTGCCCATCATGCTGTTGTAGTATATTTGCAGACGACACTAATGTTTTTTATTCCCACAAGGACATTGTAACATTGGTTGATACACTAAATACGGAATTAAGTAACATCTCGAAATGGTTTAAAAGCAACATGCTTTCATTGAATATTGATAAGACATATTTTATACACTTTCATACGCTTCAATCCCAACCCACCCTTCCTCAAAGTATATTTATTGATGATACAAACATTGTTGAGAAACATTCAACCAAGTTCGTAGGAGTGACCCTAGATAGCAATCTGAACTTGGAATACTCATGTCCAGAATATTACAACAGCAGTATCTAAAGCAACTGGTGTTTCAAGAAGAATAAAATGAATTAATGATCAAACCTTAATAATCTTATACAACATTTTATTTCTACCATATGTAATGTACTGCAATATCGTATGGGGCAACTGCAGCAACACTAAATTGAACACAATTTTTCTTCTCCATCAGAAAAAGGCTCTTCGCATATGCACACATTCAAATTTTTTGGCTCACACTGATCCCATATTTTATTGTCTAAAAACTTTGAAAGCTCATGATATACATTTATACCTACTGCCATATTTATGTATAAACACACTCGAAATTTATTACCATTTCTTCATAATGCCCTAATAACCAATGACCATATTCACTCATGCCCTACCCGTCCCACGATTTTCATTTAAGCAATCCAAAGCTTTTACTTGCTCAAAAGTCGATTAGACATCACGGTCCGGATACATGGAACACTCTTCCTGAGGAGTTGAAACAGTGTGCCTCCTTGTTTTCATTCAAAGCAAACTTAAAGAAGTACATTTTATTACAGTATATCTCAAATATGAACTAAAAGCAAACAATTTATATAATTAATGTTGGTCTCCCGATAGGAACATCGCATATCGTCCCCTCTTCCAGCAAACCAATTTTATTATTCTAAATTCGAGCGTATCTGGCCTTGTGCACTTTCAAGCACCTGCACGCACATTCACCACCATCACACATCATAGTTTATTTTCCCCTGCTATCTTCGCAGCAGAATTTGTATTGTTACGAATCTAGTACGACCCTATTTTTTCCTCGGGCCGGCCATCTTTTCAAGCAATGCTTATAATGGCGACCTTCTGCATAATCGTTTCTTAACTACAATTGTTATTGTAATCACTGCTGCATAGACATGCATACTGTATATTATATCATGAATTTTCTTTCATATCATTGTTTAAGCAAGTCAAATGACTCTGTGTTAAATTTACTTTGTATATTTCCTACATGTTCATGATTATGTAACTTATGTTTATCGTAGTTTACGCAAGTCAAACGACTCTGTGTTGAATTTACTTTGTATATTTCCTACATGTTCATGATTATGTAACTTATGTATGTTGATTTGCAGAAAATAAAGTATCTATCAAACAAAATACAGGTTGGTAGGAGTATACAAATGGCAGCAGTAAAAGACTTGTGTTTGTTTGTTGTGTGCGTGTCTTTGTGTAGGTGACTACGTGATCAGCTGTGGTCTGAAAATCTCTCACACCGGGTGCATGCTTTTCATATCGTAGGTAGATGTGGATATCGTTTAGACCTTTTTTTGTATTCATTTAAATGTCCATTGTCTGTGCGCATCGTGGCGCATCTATTTCCCCGGTTGCATACAGATATCGTGACTAGTATTCGTGAGTGTTGCATGATGTAGGTCTAATCATGGCTGTAACCATATCAACAACCGACATGCTCAGAGCAGATTGGATGTTATCCCAGTCCGTGTTGAATGCAATCTATATCGGGACGATTCGTGAAATGGCCGAGAATATGAAATTTGAATGATATGCATATTTATCGAGGCCATGGTATATAGTTGCAAATTAAACTATCTGAAACCGTATCGTATGATAATCAAAACTACTTTCAATTCTGTGTGTTCTTGTATTTCTGAACATGTGTGCAAAGGTGTGTGTGTGTGTGTGTGTGTGTGTGTGTGTGTGTGTGTGCATGCGTACGTCTTTCACTTTAATGATAGTGGCAAGTGTGTATTTTGCCTACAAATTTTTCATGGCCAAAATAATTCAATTTTTTATACATTTCTCAGTGGTGCTGTGACATGCTCACGTTTTGTTTTGTTGTTGTTTTTTTTTGCCAATTTCGAACTTTTCAATTTTCCAAAAATTACACTCTTGTTTTATCAAATACTTCAAGGTCGCATTATCAGATGATTAAAAAAAAAGTTGTGTATTCTCTAAAATCTTAAGAAGAAAATATATTTCGCACCACAGGTTGCTACCTTTTATTGAATATATCGTAGATTCTAATTTGTACCATTATTATGTGCCTTACTTTTTGTTATGTCTTTTATGTATGAACTGTTTTTATTTTTCTCAATTTGTTTTATCTCTATCAGTTCTTGTATTCACTGAAACACAGCACTTGACTGAAGAGAATGACCGCGTCGAAACAAAATAAACTCAAACTCAACAACACTATCTTACATCTTTCTCACTCTAAGTAATAGTGCAAAAGAAAACAAATTCTAGCTTTTGTGAGAGGCAAGTCTGAGCTCTATTCCCCATGAGGCCATCGGCTCCTGCAGGCAAACCATTTTGCTACTTTTTTCTACTTCCTTTATTGAATTAAAATGTACTGCCTTCTATGATTTATGCAACCATGAATATCTTATGATTATCGTGCAGTAGTATTACATGTGATTTTACTAATTGTACCTTTCTTTTGTTCCTTTGTAATTTACTTATGTTTTGTGTAACTCTTTACAGCAATCTAATTCCATTTTAATTTGACTTTAGAAACGCAAACAAACAAACGAATACGTACAGTCAGCTTACATTCTGGCTTCCAGCTATGCTAAGAAGACAGAAGACATTTTGTTATGACATCATATAATTTTGTTTCCACATTGCGAGAGGGAGAGAAAGCAATGACAGACAATGGGTCTTATAAAGGTGAGTTTGACGAAAATGGGATGAGATTTATACTTATTTTTTCTATCACCTATATAGACCAGCCTTCGTTGAGTTTTTTTTTTTGTTTATTTTTTTTTTTGCTTGATTTTATTTCGTTTGAAACTTGGTTCATAATACTTACATGATAGAAACAGAGATCTCAAGATCATAAAATGCAAAAAAAAAAAAAAACTGTCAATGTTCATAGTATTAAGTCTGTAGGTTCTATCTTATCACTTTGCATCTTGGGTTTTCTTTCTTGTAGCAACGCATTTCACTGAAACATTACAGAAATATAATTTGTATTTCTCGCTTGCTTAAGTGTATGTGTGTCTGTCTGTCCGTCTGTCTGTAATCACTTTGTTGCAATGTTGGAGATATAATAGTCTTCAACTACTTTTCACTTGGGGGGGTTCCTGTAAGCTTTAGAATTTCGATGAAAAGTTGCGTCAGTGCTGTTTTCACTTTGGAGGTCATTTCAATGTGTGTTCCCTTTTTTCGCAACTCAATCACTCTAAAGGACGGAAAACATGGAATATGACCTGACAAAGCTTTTTTGGTTTTGTTTTCTTTTGGAAATAGGATAAGAAGACCTTTTAGGGTTTCTTTCACCATACCACTTCGCAGGTCAACCAACACGGAACATGTCGCTTTTAAGATATCCTGTCGACAATACGTCTGTACGATGGGCTTTTCAACAGAGGGACTATCAAGGGGGCGAGATACCCATATATCCGCGAGGAGATAGAAAAAAATGATAATTAGGTATTAATTCCGATAGAGATATCAGCTGCCATTACAAGCTACCTCTGCAAGAATATGGAGTAAATTTGATTTCAGTAACTCTTTTCTTTGAATAAAGACAGAATCAGTTCACGTTCAAACATTAATTTCTGAGTATGATCGAGGTCTCTTTGACATGCTATGTAATATGCCCTTAAAAGCAATGTAAAGCAGTAATACAATCAGGAATCGCAACCTCTTACTAAAGTCTTCGACAGATCACACCATGGAGTGCTGACTAAAACACTACTGGGGCTGAAATTCACAAATATAGTTTGAATTTAGTCCCTGGATTATGCAAATTTCGAATGAGTAAACGCTGGTGATACATCGCTTACATATAGCGATCAGGCCAATGTAGATTTCAATGATATTTATGATGGAAACATGATGACAACGTACAGTACGTCTACTTATGAACTTAATAGGTATACTCACTATTAAAATCTAAACTACACTGTGTATGGATTTCATTTAAAGCATGTGCTTCTCAACCAATAGGCCGCAAACCCCTCACAGTTGGGGAGTCATGTCTTCCCGAAATAATGATTTTAAAAAATATTTACGATCTACACATGTTACTGGACCTCACACAACTTTGCCCTGGCCAAAGTGGACCTCTGGTTTAAAAAAAAAAAAAAAGTGGAGAAGCGCTGATTTAAAGCACCTTGTAGTAAATTTTTGGTCGCCTTCAGGGCTCTGTTGGATCCTATATAGCCATCGCGTCAGCGTTCGAAGTCGGCCTCTGCGACATTAACATTCATGCATTTCATGCATTTTTCATTGAGCAATACGAAAATGAATCAAAATTGAAAACTGAATTGAATTCACAGTATTCGTACAGTCAGTCATTTTGTGGCTCATAGCAGAGTGCATGTCCCACTCCCAGGGAGAACTGGATGGAAACAGTCACTGGCGCGCCGCCGAGGCGGTTTTATGCATGCATGTATGAATATAAGCTCCCCTTCGCGATGCTGTTGCATGAGTGGCTGTAAGATATATATCTACACAGTCATTATAAGTTACAGAAATGCAAACGTATAACACAGGTATATGAACTATATTACAATGATAGTGTAATAATAACAGAATAAGATGTGAATATCAGACCCAATAAGCAATGGGAGAAATTGCGAGCAACACGCCCTAGAAATTGGAAACAACGTGAAGACGCCGTAGATGTATATTCAAAGTTTGACATTAGTGGTGGCCAGGTGGTCATATCATTGTATTTCTTTAAAAGTAGATGTTTGCATGCATGTATGGATGTATATAAATATTATATTATGTACAGGAATGTTTGTGTTAGTGTTTCCATGTTTCTATGTGTGGTAAAAGCAAGTTAGTGGTCAATGTACGTAATCTTTTCAAAACCATTCATTAAAATATAGGTCGAGATAACTAACTACATACGATTGTTCCAGTCGGCAGTATAGTAAGACTTTAAACTCGAAACAGGGCATCTGACATCACGAATTTTCAGACTGAATAAGCTAGAGAGCTATATTCTAGTAACCTCATTTGTACTACTAATGTATCCTTTCCCTCAAGTGTCACATAATGTGCCAAAGCTCTTCCGTTTAATGCCGACAGCATCAACTTCTTCATGCGTTCTGAAAAAAAAAAGGCGGGAACAAAACATGATTAGTATGTTCTGTCGTCACACATCGATGATCTGCTAGCTTTAATCCCATATACGATAATGGAATACTTTCACTCCATCGAGGCAAGCTGCTTAGCGTCTGTTTTCCTCTTCTTCTTCTTTTTTTTTTTTTTGTGCGGATGTGACACTTTTCAACATCCGAATCAGGACAAAAGGAAAACTCAAACAAACGACAAGAGCGATGCGCGAGCTTGTTCGGGGGCATACATAAGTAATGTGACTCGTCCGATCGATAAGTCGTAAAATGTGATGGATGAATAAGAGAACACATCACAACTGAAAAAAGAAGAAAAAAACTGACACAATATGCGAATTGATTAGCATGTACGATGCAGAATGCATTGGCTGGACTAATGATGATACTGGCGCAGCGACTGCAGGATCTATTTGAGGAGACTGGAACCTTTGAAGTTGCCGCAGAGACAAATATGGTGCAGTGAATAGAAAAATAAGAGCGATTTAGAGTCTGGCAACGATTAAGAGAGGAATATAGATTAAACCAAAGAATCTGTTCATGTCTGTATATGTATGGTACTAGGGAGTAACCGACTTGATTTAGGCTAAGTACATACAGACCGGATATTATCATCTTGTTATACGATCAAAGAAAACATGCACAATGTATTTGAAAACAGTAAAATCCGTCAGGACTTATTTGTATTAATCTTTCTCCAAAAGATATGGACGAGTTGGTGAATGCGTTGGCGTGATTGTTTTCTTTTTGTTTTTGTGCAAACGTTTATTTTACCGTTAAAACTGTGCAATGAATAAGGTAGTAAAAGGTAGTATAGGTAGATATAATTTAGGTAGATAGATGACATGTATATGCTTAGAATTATACAAATGAGCTTAAAGTCACATGCCTACTGCATGATATAGGAAATTTCGGTCTTTTTGATATTTTGATAGGACAATGAATAATTGGAAATCTCGAATATCTCTGCCTTGAATAAAAATTCGAGATTCATAAGGAATTGTTTTATTACATCATAAATCATATCTGAAAAAAAAAATAAACTAGATGATGGTTTACAGCGCTCTATTGTTGTTGTTTTGTGGGGATTTTTTGCGATACTCACCAAGAATGTGTAAACATTTTTGCCTCATCCTCAATAACTTCTAATTAACACGAATTCGTAATCTTATTGACCAAATCCACAATAGCGACCCGAAGTCTCTCTTTGGTTTTGTCTTAATAGCATTTCTAAATTCTTTTTAACTGTACAAAATTATGCTCGTAGTCTTACACATCAAAACTCGTAAGGAATTTCTTTGTGTATGCAATCATATAAGCCACGAGAGACGGACTGCCCGCTAGCGTCACTCGTTATTCACCTAACGCATGCGCACTTGGATGCAGCAAGTTCACACTACGTTCAACACAAAGGCTCCTACAAACAATGTGGAGGTTACTTTACCCCTCTGTCTTGTCTGCTTGAATGAAAATTGACCGGTGTTGAAGTGCTTCCACCAATTTGGGATTGGAAAAAGAAATCGACACCCCTGGTGTTTTTCACAGTTGATAACATCCCACCAAGGGTGTTATTCTTTTTCAATTCTGTGCTGGTGTCAGAATCATTTAACAACCTGGTTTTTGCAGGTTAAGACGTATAGTGAATTCCACTTTGCCTGTAAGTGGTACTCAAGAGCGGTACTCAAGAGCAGTGACATGCACTTTCTTCCCCTTAATACATATCCGAGATTCGTGTGGATAAGTGCATCATACACCGTAAGACAGCGAGCAGAGATAAATACTCTACATTTTCATCTGAAACACTGTGACAGTGAGCCTAGTGATTTATTTATTTATTTATTTATTTATTTATTTATTTATTTATTTATTTATTTATTTATTTATCTATCTATCTATTTATTTATTTATTTTTGTTACTTGCTTGGTTGCTTGTTCGCTTGCTTTACACCGGAATGCTCAGAATATCTGAAAACTTTTCGGCAAGACTTGAAAACGTCTTGTTTTTGAGTTTCATTGCACAGGACCATATACGCTGTTTTTCTTTGCTTCCTTAACGAAGGTTCAGGAGGTTTACCCGACCTAGCAACAGCTATATAGTATGCATGGCGTAATCCGATGGATTAATGTAAGAGCCATTCCATTGCCTGTAACGTAATTATGAGCAGCTGGTTGTAAAAATGATAAAGATGAGAATAATTATGTTCTTATTTTCCCCCGGAAAACCTTTTGCCACATTCCTCTCAAAGGCAACCATACCTTTCCCCTTTTCTCAGCATTACCAGGTAACCATTTAGGGGCCTATGCATCTTGATCAAGTGATACAACGAGGATATAATATCTTGGCCAGGTCTAAGTTGTCCACATACCACATGCAGTCGTCAATTTTGACACAATATGAAATCCATGTATGTTGTCTGAAAATCTTACTTCAGATATTTTGCCTGATTATGTAACTGCAGTCAGTTTGCCTGATTCTTTGTCATTCTGCTCAACCATGCCATTATTCATATTTTGCTTGTGTGCTCTATTTAGACCAGTGAGGTTGAAGTGTTGCTGTAAAGAAGAAAAACATCGATATCATGAGAGTTCCACGGGAATGAGCTAGAGGGAAGAAAATCGATCACAGGAAATTAAGTCCGCTTGGTTTGCGGACGATTTAGCTTTTCTAAAGGGTCGAACGTTTTGGTTGCAACCATAGATAACCGAAGTAAAAATTTTGCCCCATTTAATACACTGTAATTTCCTGAAGAGCTGCAATATTGATCAGTCAAATGTCGAACTGCCGTGAATAATCAGTAACGCTGTTATCTTTTGGAGAAGAAACAAAAATATGACGCAAACTTGTACTATTTTTTCTTCCATGCCCACTTTTGAATCGTATCAAGTCAGATTTATCGATTGTGCTTTTGCGTAGCAACGACATTATTTCGTGTGAACGTTCATGACTATATACAAGTTAGCAACAACACGTCTGGGTGAAAATAACCGCGGAGCTGGTGAAATATAAAATAAAGCACTATACTGTATTGTCGGTACTATTCCGTCTCAATATTTCTTCTTTTCCTCGACGTCTTCCCCACTTCTATCCTCACATGATTTTCCTTACTTTTTTAACTCTCATTTCTCTAAGCATTCACTATCTGCTTGCACCGATGTGTTGGCTCAGTGAGTAGAGCGGCTGCCCTCACAATCGGGAGGTCGTGGGTTCAAACCCCGGCCGCGTCATACCAAAAGACGTTAAAAGATGGGAGTTGCTGCTACCTTGTTTGCCGTTCAACAGTTGAAAAGGTTAGAGCAACGTCGATCTGGCGCTGCTCAGTGGCTGCCGGGCCCACGATCAATTGGGCAAAAAGAATTTTCATTCTTGGACAATAAAATTTGGAATTTATATCCAAAACAATTATTATTATTATTATTATTATTATTATGTTATTTCGTTTGTGCTTGTGTGCTCGTCTGTCGGTCTGTATGTATGTGTATTGCATTTGAGTGCGTGTTTGCACTCCTATATGCCTAGATATAGATTGACGTCCTCATGTGGGTACAAGGGTGCCAGGATGATTTGTGGTTATTTGTAGTAACTTACAATATCAATGAGTTCTTTCACCTTCCTGCCGCATCTCAACGTCTTAAAGTGTATTCATTCCGGTTGTGTCTTTTCGCTTCTCTTGTCTCTGCGAATTGTAAAATGTGTTTTTAAGAGAGAGTACTGTGTAGCGCGTCACAGATTCAAATTAGCCATCTCTTTTCCTTTTCTTCTTTGGTGGGCATCTTGTGGTTGAGGTTTTGGTAACTTTTTTTTTTTTTTTTTGTTCAAGGCTTTTCCCCAAGTTTTTTTTTCCATGCACCCGCAACCAACACAGTCTTAATTCCCGCACATTTTTTGTTTCCCTTTGCAAAATATCTCATGAACTGGGCATTTCGTTTTCCCCGAATTCCACAAATTCACACGTCTCTGCAGGAACGATCCTCAAAATAGCCAAATACCCAATGCTTTAAGGTATGCTATAGAAACATGTTAATCCGATTCACACATTGATTTCATTTGAGCATTGTCAAGTTCAAAAACCTCTCGTTCCCTGCCGGATTAACCAGATTATATGACAACAAAGACTTCTGGAACAATGTGGGGTAATTAGGGGATTTCTAAATTCCCCTGAACTATTAAAAGATCGAAGGATTAACAACCAGTGACGATCTCTCTATAGCGAACAATCAATGTATTCACGTGTGGTCATGTACATCCCGTGCGTAGGAGATCGAGTCGAGATACGCAACCATGAATTCATACACTCAAGGATCAACTACCATCGAGGAAACTCTAAACCGTTCGGGAAAAAGGAGAAAGTGTAGGAGACGAAGAGGAAGAAGGCCTGGTAGAATGGTAGGTAGAAAGACATAAACAAGAAGTAACAGCAATAGAAATGGCACTAAAAGGAGGGCGAGAAGAAGAGGAAGAACAACAATAAGGGGAAGGATAAAAAAGGAAAGGGAAAGAAAATGAAGAAGAACAGATATCAAGTAAACAGGACTAAGAAGTGTGAAGGAGGTGTATCACACGATACCTTCTTTAAAAAGTAAGATAAAAACAGGAAAAAGATATAATTAAGATAAGAATAGATCAGAGGTTGACGAAAATATAAATTACGGGAAATGCGAATTGTAAGATGAAAACAGGAAAAAAGAGATAATTAAGATAAGAATAGATTGGTTGACGAAAATATAAATTACGGGAAATGCGAATTGTAAGATGAAAACAGGAAAAAAGAGATAATTAAGGTAAGAATAGATTGGTTGACGAAAATAGAAATTACAGGAAACGGGAACTGTAAGGAGAAATGAGAGATAAACAAATATCCACCAATTGGAGAGTATAGGGGACGGAGATGCTGATGATAGCAGTTGGGAAGATTACTGTCATGATTGATTTCTTTTTTATTGACTGATTGATTTATTATCAATTGATTGATTGATTGATTGATTGATTATTCATTGATTTATTGAACATATTTTGTTGAAATCATGCCTGCCAGTCAAAGGCTGAATGGCACAATGTTTTCAATCATAATCATGAAATAAAATTTTTTCAGTACTCTGAATTAACAATGATACTCATTCTCAGTCTCATTCACGTTCACATTCGCAAACACAATTACAAGAATAGGATATTGTTACAGCACTATAGACGGAAACGCTGATGATAGTAATAGTAATGATTACGATGATGATGAATTCAATTCAATTCAATTCAAATGATTTTATTTCCATATAAAGTAATACAAAGCAATATACATAACGCTTACATGAGTACATGATATTTAAGGAACTTTGAATCACATAAGTTTCAACAAAGCATGAATACAAATCTAAAATGATATCAACTTTGGTTTGGATAAATAAACAAGTAAGCAATACAATCTTATTTTGTAACTCTACATGGAAAAGAGGAATTCACAAGAAAAGCATAGCTTGTAAAATTTGTGAATTACTCTAAAAGATGAGGGCATCAAGGACTCCATGTATGAACATTTTGATATCCTGACGTCAGGCGAAACAATCAGAGAATAAAAATGGACTATGACAAGGACAAGAACGAAAGCAGGGACGGAAAAGACAGGAAATCAAACTAAAGATAGGCATAACAAAGAAAGGGAGAGAAACAAAAACAAGACAGTGTCTACATTTAGTTGTATGGTAAGGTCACCAAGGTATGAGCAAAAATTTGAAATTCTATACAAATATTTTGCCTAAAACACAAACTCTTAATAATCTTTAACAAAATACTTATCATTTCTTTATTTACTTTTATGAAAATAGAAAAAAAAAATCATTTTTTTTTTATCCATTTGTTTTGTTGGTTTTTTTTTTCATGAGGAAGACAAAAGAATCTTTCAGTTTTGATTTAAAGGAAGGAAAGTTCAGAGCATCTTTTAGAATATTGTCAAGGCTGTTCCAGAACCTCGGGCCAGTGAAAACGAATGTATTTTGGGCGAGAATTGTACGTAGTAATTTTAAATGATATTCACTGGAACGTCGAGTAGGATAATTATGTACAGCATCATTGCGTCGAAAGATTTGATCAAATATATGTGGTGAATTTTTATTGTTATATTTAATCATAAATTGACCCAACTGTAATAGATAAAAATCATTTATCTTTCATAATTCATTCTCACAAAATAAATTCTCAGTATGAGCACGCGTATCTAAGTTAAAGATTACTCCGTGAATCGTGTAATTCAGACTCTACACGATAATTCGTGTATTTTATGCAAACACATTCATAAGTCAACGATAAAACAATGGGACGCCAGTGGTTAGAAATGCTAATGGTGGCGTAGCGATGTTGACTATAATGAGAACAATGATGATGATGAATCGTCTTATGCAGACATTCTAGAATTAATTCGTACAGATACAGGGACATTTCATTTAAATTCCTTTATTTTATTTTCACAAGCAAATCAAAATAAAGAAACATGAATAGATAACATGGAATAAGATGTCACGCCAGTAGTGTCGATCACAAAATATATACACAAAGTACAAATCCATTTAGATTATGGATGGATGAGGACAGGATTGGCATTACCTACATACGTCATATGATTATGTGGCAAATATGAAAAGTTAATTTTTAAGGTTGGCATGGGGATTTGGACAATACGATTGGAGCATCAGCACATGTGATTATGCGAAGGCGTTGTCTCGCAAAACATGATTTATAAATTATTGCTTCTTTCCCAATGAATTGATTTACCAGACGTACTATAGGAAGCACTGACGTACGCTGTACGATCATCCAGATTTTATAGGGCGAAGAAATTACATTATAGCTTGGATGGTGTCGACACGCAATATATGGGATGGAAATCAGTTCACTTTTTTTTTCAACTAACTTGATCATCGAGACTGCGAGGTCCCTTTTGATGAAAAAGGGCTAAGATCAGTTTGTTTTGGATCATCAAGTTGTGCATTAGTTACAACTTTGAGGAGGAAATAGCATGATATTGCTTCTTTAACGCCCACTGATTGTCTATCAGTGTATATAATTTCTAACTTGTTTATTTGATGGAAGTGAAAATAAAGTTGAATTTGAATTTTAATTTGAATCTACTGCATTGGTTGTCATTTGGTTGTCACCGAAATTCGAATCTATCTAATGCCACAGTGAGTATATCATGATAACCTCTTGTAAGGCGAGGGTTCTATGTTACACTCAAAGCCAAGGATTTTTCCCCTTTTTGGCACCAAATGCACTCAATGGTATTCAACAAAATATCTCAGGGCTTACGGTGCATCGAGCGATTCACGCGAAAGACTGTTTTAAGGAGAGCAAAAAAAAAAATCATGTGCAGAAAGAACGTTTCAATGAGGGACATTCCTAATGAGGTTATTCCAAGTGGTTAGAGAGCGTCTCACTTTAATATATGATTACTCTTGGTGGCGTTATGAGCTCGGAAGACAAAAAGCTGACAGTGAACAGTGCACAAAGAAAGTGAAGATGTGAGAGAGATAAAGAAAAGAAAAAAAACGGACTGAAGACTTTTATCGACCCAGCTATTACATTAGACGAGCTACCTCTGAGCATTTACACCCCGTGTCGTCTTTCTTTTTCTTTTTTTTTTTTCTTTTTTGTTCCTGTTCACCTGCCCTTCAGAAGGGGCCTTGTGTTCTAATGTTGGACTCATGATGATCATTCCGCGCGGACTCTTAGCGTTCAATCAAGGGTTTCTTTTAAGACTATCGATCCGACAGTTAAGCTCATTTTTATCGACGGCATGGGGATTGGGGACCATTTAAAACGATTGGAACATCAGCACGGGTGATTACGCAAAGGAGTTCTCGTGTTTCGAGCAATGGCTTTAATTGGCCCCTGAGTATTCATTGCATTCTTATAAACGTATTAAACCATTATGACCGGTGCTGTAAAACACAGTTTTTATTTAGCAAAACGTACCACAAAAAAAAACCCACAAAACAAAACAGAACAACAATAACGTAGATAGTCATAACACACTAGTGATACTTCATTGAAATAGACATCATATCAGTTTCACTTTTACTTTTACTTTCATTTCTTTTCATTGGTGTATCAATGTCTCGTGCGAATGTAAAGAGTAATTGGAGAAGACTCGGTCAGAATGTTAAGCCACTTTGTTTCCATAAAAGTGTAGTGTTTCAATTTAGACATATCAAAGATTCATAATCTAACAACTCCTCTCAAAGTCCATCCAAAGACGTCGAAGTTGTTCACATTCGTAACAATCAATAGTTAATTCATTAACCGAGTTCCTACACATTTTTAATGGTAAAACGGTTTTCATTATCAATGCAGGTACCCTCTTCAGTGTTGTCACTGCTCTATCGGAGGACCCTACCATTATTATTACCCTAGCGCTGCCAGGTACCCATTTATATACCTGGGACGAGCGAGACATGGTGGATAAAACATTTTGTCCAAGGACGTAAGTACTGGGCGAGAAACTAATTCTGGACCTCTGATTGAAAGGCAGAAGTCTCATTCACAATGCGACAGTGTCCCCACTTTCGTCATATAGTTCACATGAGAATCTCCTTGAGCATTTAGATGAAGACTGAGATCATTCTAATTAAAATTGTAAGCAGCAATAATCGACCATTAGATGTTGCATTGATGAAAACTCATGGCTCAGGCACCCATTCCTGTCGGCTGGGTTCAGTTATCCTGGAAGGCAGGGATATTGTCGAAATGAAGAGTGATAGTGGATTAGCAGAAAGGGTGAAGACAGTAAAGAAAAGAGGGAGATAGGAAGGTAGATGCTTTGTCTTTGAGTCGATGTTTTGTTCTCGCTCCCTTGGACCGATACATTCCATCCTCCCCCCATCATTTGGATTCAAATCATCCGAAGGGGAGAGGAGGAGGGTTTGCGTTCGACGCCACTGGCTCCCACCGACGAACGGCTAGTATGTTTGGTCAAGCGATCGGTTCACATTAACATGACTATTGTATTGCCCATTTTGGGATTAAGTAAACAGAGAATGGTTAAGTGCTTTCGCGCCGATCGAAATCCGGGGCATCAATGGAATACTCCGTGGTCCTCGCCTCTCTGGCTGTTTCATTGCTTTAAAGCCTCAGTGTTCGTTGTGGTGACCCAAGGAAAAGACTGCCTCGTCATCCGTTCCTGCCTTTTGTCCAGCGGTCAAGAGTGGGCAACTACCCAACGAGAGTCGCATTACACACCACCTTTCAGGATACATTAGGGACTCTGCCTGAGAACTACTAAAGCTTTTCGGAAGTTTGGCAAAGCTGCGAACTGCAATCAAACTTCACCACATATTTTGCACAAGGAATCAATTCCCAATGCTGGAGGTTGCGGACTACTACTTTCGTGCCGAAAACTTGACAATTCTCCACGATGAACAGTCCTTCTCAGCTGGATAAAATACTGTGATTCTTAAAGTTTGCCAATTTCTTAATGAACCAACAGAGAAAACGTGGCCTGCTCTACACAAAGCTTTGAAAAAAAAAAGCCTGTTTATCTTTCAGCCGATTGTGGACAGTCTAACACTAAATTATTGGAATATTTCGTACGTAGCTTCTTTCGCTTTTTACTGGTCTGGAGGACCGCTCAGAGGGTACAAGCGCCCGTTTCGCGGCCAACGGATCTTCTTGGCAGACGATCGCTGGATGATAACATGTAGAAATTCGGCGTGAGTTTGCATGTATTTCACTTCGTCGTTCAGTTCAGTTCACTTCACTTCGTCGACTCTGTATCAGATTTTAGTTTGTCTTGTGAAAATTCTGTGTATGTGTGTGTGTGTGTGTGTATGTGTATGTATGTGACAGACAGACATACAGACATACAGACATACAGAGAGGGCGAGAGAGTACGCTGTTCTTTATAAGTACCGTAGATGCCTTCTTTGACGAAACCTTCTTCCACCAAATGTTACATGTGGATGGTATTTGGTATATGACTTTTTTTTTTTTATGTCATGATTTGAATATAATTAGGACGGAAATAGGAATATTTTCCGTAAATATCTTTGCATCATCTCCCAAATGTGAATGGCATAATGTAAAAGGTTAGTAATTCAAGATTAGAAAGTCTGAAGTCGGTAGATCACATGGTTAGACTTCCTTATGTCTCTCCTTTTCATACCCCACCAAGCGTGCATGAGTGCGTGTGTCTGAGTGTAAGCTAACAAGGATAAGGTTGTGTAAAGGGATATGGAAAAAAAACAATTGTCGGGGACATTAAGGAAGTCTTTTCCTTATTTGCATGCTGATGAACGGTGTAAACCTAAAAAGAATGGATCTATCAAAGTGTGCATTTTATGCATAAAGACTTTGAATAGATTTATTCAGCTTGATTACGCAGATTTACTAAACAAATTCATGTCTCTGACTCGGCAGCCATTTTGTTAATGCAAATAAGATGGTCAAGGCCAATGAAATTCAGTAACATATATATATATATATATATATATATATATATATATATATATATATATATATATATATATATATATATATATATATATATATATATATATATATATATATATATATATATATATATATATATATATATATATATATATATATATATATATATATATATATATATATATATATATATATATATATATATATATATATATATATATATATTTTTTTTTTTTTTTTTTTTTTTTTTTTTTTTAATTCAGCATATTCAAGTTAGGTTTATGAGCCCGGTTACCAAATTTTACTAGAAAAAAAAATGTCTCCAAAACATTTCAGAGAGCCTTTTCCAGATATCACACTAGACTATTTCCTGAAAATGTATAAGAGTTCATGTTTTTATTTTGCTTTGCTTCGTTTTGCTTTGCTTTTGTTTCTTTTTGTTTTGTTTCATGTTTCGTTTTGTTCTTTCCTTGGGACTGTGAACATTTAAAGGGTGTGTACAGTTCTGGTCGAGGTGAGGATTTAGCTTTTAACATTTTGCGAGATATTCAGAAACCACTCTATGAGATGTCAAAGAGCATGCAGTTCTAAGGGGTATCAAAAGTTTATTTGGTGAAAATCGGTTTTGAAATGGCCGAAATATCCAAAAACAAGGTGAAACAAAGAGATCCTAATAAAGATGTGGCATGTCGCCTTTTATTATTAGCACTTTTTGGGATATCTCAGCCATTTGAAATCCAATTTTCATCAAATAAACATTAAATCCTTCTTAGAATTACATGCTCTTTCATATTTCATAAGAGGCTTTTCATTATCTCACTTAGGAATGTTCAAAACATGAATCCCCACCTCAATCAGTACTGTACAGTCCCTTTAACGCACAGACGCGTATTTTACCGTTTGTTGCGTCACGAATAGACCTGCGTGTATAGACCTATAATGTGATGAGGTCATGCAACCTTTCCAGTAGCGGACTTTTCACAGCAAGGTCCTCCGAGTTTTTGTTCTTGTTTGTCTGGATTTTCTTTTTCTACAAGTGGCGAGACTTCAACACTCCAATTGAATAAGCCATGGAATCGGCCAATGCTTTGTTACTCATGATTAAACACAACAAGAAGGATAATTGGCCTTGACAATGACGTCTTTCTTACCAAGCCCTGCGTGGGTAATAGGATCGAACAACACAATCGAAGCAGGGTCTGATGATCCCGAACTCTTACTGCTTCTGCCCAAACTTTTCACAATACGCTTTTAAGTTCTTGTTTCTGTTTTGTAGTTGTTGTTTTTGTTGGGCGAGCTTTCAACAGTCTAATGAAACGGAGCTGTGGAATTGCGCTTTGCCTGATTAATCATGAAAAAAAAAATCAAGAAGAAGACTATCACCAATAATTGGTATTGACAATGACATTCTTAACGTCAAGCAAGCCATGAGTGCATGGGGCAAAGGCGTAGACGAGAAAAACAACGCTTACAAATGATTATTCAGGATTCTCTCAAAGCTTTAGACTGGAATGAGGCAAAATGGAAGCTCTATACTTTCAACCCTTCTGATAGCAGTCAATGTCAGGAGACAGAGCCTTATCCACGCACAGAAATTATCGGTTTTTGCATCGAGCTGAGAAAATCGAATTTGTTTGTAACCGTTCACACAGGGCAAACAAAAAAACCTCGACTGCAGATGAATTGAAGTTCCGGACTGCGCATGCCCAAACAATGGCCGGGGCGTGGCTTGGGCGGACCAAGTGTGGCGAAGTGCATTATGGGATGAAAAAATGGATGGTTTCTTGGCGTGACATTCACACACGTTGCGCAGGGCATATTATCGAGATTTAAAAAAAATGGAGCTGGACAGTTTGTCGCACCTTGAAATTCTTATTTAATGATATATTTGATTGTTTCACAATCATATAAAACCATAAAATTTACAAAAATATAATGATTAGCAATCATCGTGGTAAAGAAAGAAAGTAAAAGCAAAAAGTGAAAATAAATTTTCGTTAAAAAACATTGTCACACATGAAACGAACCGCCATAATCAGATTATTGAAAAATGTCGAGAGCACAGCTCTCTCAAAGACCCCCTTCCCCATAGCACACATAGGGAAGGGCGTCAATCACAAGTTAGCCACAGTTTAGTCTAAGCAATCGAGTTTTACTCGTACTCTAATTTACATAAAAAAGCAAACTTTCTCAAACTCATTTTCTCTATACTTTATCATCAATAAATGAAACTTTATAGAGTTTGAACCAAATCTATACAGGTCCCCGACAAAGAGAAAACACATCATAAAATGACGAAGAAGAAAAGAAAAAGAGCCAAAGCTCAATGGAGAATCTTTTGAAGTTGGTGTCCACGCACAAGAATGAACGATATTCGCATCTCGTTGTAGAACTCAATTTCCAAAAACCGTTCTTTCTTGAGTGTGTGTGGAGGGGATTAATAGATACGCTGTGGCTGCATTCAAGAGCGGTGCATCCTGGATTTTATTTAAGATTCACTCTTGTTTACCTCGGCGGGGCGGTCAAATATCTTGAAGGCATTGACCAGCACAGTGCTCCCACTGAGTGACGCCATGAAGCTTAGCATTCTCAAACCGCTCGTAATTTGTGTGATATACATTTTTTTTTTCTTAAATTTCAGATCCACTCTACTCAGCTTTGTTCTACCCTATATACTTGCACTACTATTGTGTGCTCGTCGAATTCATAAGTGCCGGCCAGAGAAAATCTAGGAAGCTGCGGCAAGCCACACAATTCAACTGAGACACTTCTTTCCAAAACCGCATTCATCTGGTATCTGGTAAGAATGGGCTTGGAGCAATTACTATCGGGTACTCCCGAGCAGGAGCTATAATAATGTTCCGTGGTATATGCCTCCCTGCACGTAGCTTTTAAAGGACAAGTTCACCTTCATAAACATAAGGATTGAGAGAATGTAGTAATATTAGTAGAATACATCATTGAAAGTTCAAAAATTATGAATTTTTGAAGTTTGTGTGCAGTCACCGATGGATGAGAAGACGACTGCAGCGTATGATGTCACATGAGTACAACATTGATAAGGAAAATATAAAGAGAATTTCACAAAATTTCATCTTTTGAAAAAAGTACAAATTCCTTTGGGCCCTAGCCGATGTTCCCGGCAGAAGGGCCTTAACTATAAACTTGCTCTATTTTGAGAAATATTGCCTTATTTGATATATGCATTTGACAGACTGACATAAGGGCCTAAACCATCACGTTACTTTGATTTCATGTGAAAACAGAAATGGTTATCAAGTTATAGGCAATTTAGTGTAAAGGCCCTTCTGCCGGGCATGCGACGAGAATGGTATACAGGTGATCGACATTATAGTGCGATTGGTGACTTCGATGGACTTTGAAAGTCACTATTTCACTTCTCAGGTTAACTGAAGAACGAGCCAGATTAAATGAATATAAGCTAAATATCTATCAGTATGTCGGTACAAAGAAATTTGACCGAACGGTGTGTGAGCAATAATAACTTTGTAATGTTATTCCATGAGTGTGTACAGATCCAAATAGAAGGATATAAAAGTATCGGTTTATTCTTATATACCTCATTGCTTATAACTTTGATTAAAATGGCTGCAGGAAATGGTGATTCAGATTTTTTTCTCGAGGTTCATTTATGTAATAAAAGGCAAAACTCTCTCATACCCGCAACTTTTAATTGCCGAAATCCCCCTCTCTTTTGAAGTTGCAATGATTGCATCAATATGAAGACTGTAAGTGGATGACTTAGGACTACAATTTACCAAGAAGTATACAAGAGAACATAAATAACTCTTCACAAAGTGAATACAAAAACACACACACTGATGTTATAGCCCTTAACAAGTCAGTTGAAAACAAATGTTCAGAAAACTTCCTTCGTTTACATGAGTAGTGGTATTCAAGACCAAGATATATTTTCTTCACATGAACTTTCCTGGCGAGGCCGTGCGCATGGAATATTTTTACAAAGGGGTCAAAAGACCTATTTCCTCGACTTTGTCTTGTATTTATTTCTTTGTTTGCTGTGTACGAAAATCAAATCCCTTTTTATTGAAAATACAATATTGTTCATCACTTAAAGATAACTGTCCAATGTTAATCTTCCTGTAGGTGTATGATGGTTGTCCTGTGACAAGGCATACTCACCTCTCAAGGGGAAACCGTTTACTCTTTCCATCAATACTGAAGTCAACTTCAGCGAGGAGTTTGATATTCATTTCAATCATCAATATAGTTAAAACGGAGTCCACGCTCAACGCGAGTGGACACTGCTGCCTGCTTCAAGTAATTGCGACTTAACCCGTTGAATTTGCTGTATACGCAAAACGTTTTCATCAAACTTTCAGTCAAATGCTCGTTTCTGAAACATGAGCCTCTATATGGGGAGGGTCGATGCGAAGGGATTTGGGGCGTTATAGAAGTCACGGGTATGTGGCGATCTGCCACTTAAACGATTAAAACTTTCTATAAATAACTCGTCAGGGGTAGTCTGGCATTGTTGGCCGATTGACAAGTGACTCGCGTCGGAATCGATTCTATTTTACTTGACTTAAGAGGACACGTTTAATTAGAATTCTTTTTGTTCATAAAGGCATATTGCCTTTTGATCTCTTATCTTTGTTACGCTCGATAGAACAGAGCGGCTACACAACTGAATTTATTTTGAGCAGTGCTTGATAATATCATCAATTTTTACCGAGGGGATGCCATGCACCTGTAGTTTGTATTGACGCTATGTTCGTTTATAAAACATTGTGTGTGGTATACCTGGGGCAACATCGTCTCGACACGGTCTCATGTTTGACTAAATATCGGGTGTTTATTACTTCAAACGATTGTATTAGATAGAGTGATGCGCGTATTCAAACAAAGCATTAAGTTGCCTCCTTTTGCTGTGAATCCACACATTCAAATCTGTCACTCTGGCAGTTTGACAAGGTTGGTAACTGCGAGCACCGGTCCTGATATTGGACATCGTTCGTGAGACAACAATGATCATTGATTCACTCGAACAAAAGGCGCCACTCCAATACACTGTTGTTGCCGACTAAACAAGTTGAAGTCCCTATCGACTTGAATTGGACGTGCTTCGTCAGTGAACCATCCGAGCTTTCCACACGGCCGCATCCCCGGCAAGCAATCGTACCCACTCGCTGCGTGATTAGCACTTTTGTCAAGCACGACAAGTTAGCACTGCGTACCGGCCCATTACAACTTCCCATTTGATGAGGAGCAGCGCTCCGAAATAGGTGCCGTGCTCGCGAGAGTAGATAGTTCTGATGCCATCTTTAACGATTGCTTGGAGGTCTTTCCAGCTTGTGGTATATAGACGCATATAAGGAAATACATACAAGAACAAGTTCAATAGTGGATACAGACTGGAGTGGATTTTGGCTGAAAGTTGAGGGCCTTTCCTGGGGTCAGCAAATGAGAGAAACCGAAGGTGTGTGCTGATGTCATTTTTCTGCCTTGAGATTGGCCGATTAAGGTATCTTCCATCTCTCTTTATCATCTCATGGCATTTGGTGTCAAATCAGTCAACCATCTGGTAATCGGAGATGCTATTATCCTGATAACTATATCTATACAATAGCAATATTGTGTCTTCATAGCAAACATGTGCAACATTTAATATTTCAGACATCGTGTCTGATGGGAATACAAAATGTATTAATTTGCTTGTCCTTTGACGTGTTCTATCACCCTTTATATCTCTTTTCTCACTCTGTACACAATCATATTTCTACTACTTTGTGTCAATTATGATTATTGGCTGTTTCATAAACGTCATATAGATGACCTGTCAATGATGATACGCCAATAGATATAGATGACCTGTATGTCCCGACGGAAATTGCTCTGATTTGTTTCCATTCTGTCGTACTTTAAAGGAGGATGCTTTTTTTTTCTCTCTCTCTCTCTCTGTATGCCCACGCAAATAGAAAGAAAGAAAAATGACCAGTGCAAACAGTCTAATAACGCTTGGCGATTTTAATGAAACCTCCTTAGGAGAAGAAGAAGGAAAAGCTACTAGATCTCATTTGCAGCTGCCCGAATCGTGGCAGGAAAGGGAGTGATCTATGTACGTCACTCGCCGAAATGAGAGAAAAAAAAAAAACGACGTGAGAATAATATGTGTGCGTGTGTGTGTGTGTGTGTGTGTGTGTGTGTGTGTTTGTCTGTCTCTCTGTCTGTGAATGACTAAAAAGTGACGAGAAATGCACGTTGATATTGCTTGTGGGTCACATCCGTGTTGTATTTACGTTATAGTCGTCTCCAACGGAGCAGGCCATGATGTTTTCGTCGTGAAACTGATGATCAACCCAGTTGACATCACTAATTCATTACAAAGATATTTAATACTCGATTGTTGGCTAAGATGTCTTTGCCTTGATGAGAAACATATATATTATCAGGTCTGCAGACAAAAGTTTGAATAAGGTAATAATGTTGCGCTCGTCGGTTTCCCGATGTGAAACAATGAGTGAAAATGTCTCCTGCTTCACACGTGTATTGGACTAAAGAAAGGAATGAGTTATCATTACTAGTCACCCCTACCATTTCTCATCGTTATCTATTTTGAAAGAATGCAACATTTCAAGCCTCTGTTTAATTGAAAATTATATTTCTTTTTTTTTATTTTGATAGCAAAGTATAAACGTATATTTATGTCCAACAACCGCTTGAAAATCGATAAATAGTATGTGACTTTCTTCATGTTCTTTAAAAAAAAAATTAAGTGCACGACTTTTATATTGCTGTGACTGAGGTTGCATCGTGACGATTTCAGCCTACCTTTTTACTTTTTTTTTCAAGTTTGCCCAGATTTTAAATCTAGCTAATATGTTTAAGCAACTGACGAAGTGCCAAAGCTACGAATTCTCTGCTGTGTAGGATCATACCAGACAAATATTAATGTTAAATGAATTTTGTTTAAAGGTTTCTCATCGACCTTCCTTGCTTTTTTGTCTCGGTGTTACACACACACACACACACACACACACACACAGACACACACACACACACATACACACAAACACATGCAGGTGACTGATGAGTTGATGTGTTCTGCAACATGCGGAATGTGACTCCCTGCTGTCGCCGATGTGCAAGGCCGGTCCTCTACCAGAAGGCAGCAATAGCAAGCATGACGTGAAATTGGCAACACGGCCACTCTCCAACATGGCGGCATCGAGTCAACAAGAATTGACAGAAAACCTCCCCCAGAAAGGTAAAGCCTCGGGCAGGAAGGAGACAGAAAAGAAAAGAGCAAAACAAGAAGAAAAACACATAAATTCAGTAATTTTTCACTCTCGTCATATAGTATTCAATGAAAGGACTTCATTCCGATACGTAGCTGTCTAATAGTAAATGATTGAAGTGTTTGCGTTGTCGGTGTCATATTCTTCCCTGTTTGATCAGATGCCATCAGTCAAATCAGACATCATCTATTGTGCGAAAGGACAAAGAAGAGATTATATGGGCGCCTTATTCTTCAAGGTTATTCCAAAAGGTGCATAGTATAAACACGAACTTGCCCCAAACGAGTTCTTTTAGAATTTTCGTAGACGTGTGTATGTGTGAATAGATTTAAAGAGCCATTTTGGGTGACACTGTCGTATTTGATGATGATAGAATGTTCTGGTTGTTATACTTTCGATAAAGAAGTGATATAAGCACATAACATCATTATAAGCACTGATATCGACCAATAAGTATCGTCTGGACAAGCAGACATCGTTATAAGAATGTTAGTTCTAATTTGTCAGTGATGAATAACCTGCCCAGTAACTTTATGGTATTCATGCTGTTCAAAAAATAATCGCTAGTGATATAATGAAAAAAAAAAAACAACAACATATCAACTTCTATATATCAGGTCAAGGAACATATGACCAAGAATGACCAAGGAATACTCTAGTCAATAAACTCTTGATAGTTGAATGATATGAAAAAGTAAAGAATTAAACTTTTTGTTTTGAGGGCAGGCCGTGAGTGGCTAGTTATCAATATGCGAATGAAGCTATACCTTTCAATTTTGTTTTCATGTCATTTTGTCTTTTAATAGGAGAAGATGGTGGTGGCGAAGAAAGCCACCAGAATTTGGAGGAGCAAATAGCCGAGGTAAGCTGCCACTGTCATACTTTTAATAGCATGTATTTAGTCAGGCATTTCGTATGTGAGATTGGGCATTGTCTGTTTTTGTCAAATATATAAGACTACGTCTTTACAAGGAGGTGAGACTCACCTCCCTGGCCTTTAGCAACACTCGCTTCTAACGCCCATGTAGGATTAACTGACCGTGATCTATTACGAGAAAAAAAAAGAGAGAAAAAGATGGTACGGCGTGGTCATGTGACACTATTGAGAATGAACTTCTGTCAAAAAGTTGTCTTTCTTTTCAACTCAGTTGTAATTTTAAGCCTTCTGCTCTACGATTAAAAAACATACAAAAATAAAAAAAAAATAAAAAACAAACTACCAACAACCACTAGTAAAGCAATAAACATAAAATCCGATCCAAAATTGCCTCATTTGATGTAACAATTACTACCACATAAGCGCTGGTGTAAGCCAAAAACAAAACAAAACAAACAAAACAAAATAAAACACAACACAACAACAAAAAAGAAAAAAACTGGTGATAACTGTACGAGAATAGAGGTGGCAAGTTGTTTTCATCTCCTCAGCATCAGTCGACTATCACTCGATTCAGTGGTTTATTCAGTATCATACATAAGACAAACAAACACACAAACAGATAAACAAACAAAAAATGAAATAAGAAACAAAGCTCTACTATCAACCCTTGGAAAATCGCGGATGCACAGATGCGCGTTGATTTGCTGGCTCGTCATCACGGGGCAAGGTCGGGGGGCCCTGGGAAAGCGGCATAAACGTGGTGTGTCGATGCGTCGATGTAGTGTGGAATTGATTTGATTCTGTTCCTTTTGTCATCACTCTCGAAATTCTCCGGCCGGGGATTAGAATATTATTCTTCCGCATAATCCCCGTTTTTGGTCTCATGAAAAGTAGGTTTTTACTCTTGAGCAACCAAGAGGTGCAATGGGTTTTATGTAGAGGGTGTAAAGCTTCCCTCTTCCACAGAACTCACGTGTACACGTGTACGCGCATGAGGTAATAGAGCTCCTGTTCCGTGGGGCGAGTTACAGTTTAACCCTTAACCACCAAGGCATGGTGATGCCAGACTGCAAGTCTGCTTGCCATAAACAAAACAGAACAAAACAGATCAAAGAAAACACAAAGAAATTTAAGAGGAAGATGAAGACTGAGAAAGATTGACTTCCCGCCTGATCATGTACGAAAAAGAAGAAGCAAGTTTATCAAATTTTTATTCTCACGACTGCCCACGCCTACTGATCTGAATTCCATCATTCTATACCAGAAATATTAATTTTCCCTCTTGTTATTACTCTTGTAAAGAAAAATTTACCTACAAAAAACCAAGCAAGCAAGCAAGCAAACAAACAAACAAACATACAAACCTCGAAAAAACCCCACAACCTGCACTAAGTTTGAAACAATGTTTCACAGGGGAAACGGAGTTCCGATAAATATAAAAGTTTCTAAAAAGTTTCCTTCTTTTCATTGTCTGTTCAAGCTCTTGAAAGAAGTATTTTTACACTCCCCATAAATATAAGGTTGCATGAAAGCAGTTATCATAAAAGTTATATAGTGATGTCAAGGCTAACAGCCTTGCAAACTTATTTTAATAATTTATACCGGCGGCAGTCCACGCCATTATTTTTTTTTTCTGGCCGCGACAAAAAAAGTGTTTATCGAATGAACTTGCATGTTCAATGCACTCTCGGTATAACGAATTCACCGGAACCGGTGATTTTCTTTCGTTATGTCGAAATTTTGTTATAAACTTTAATGTACATGATAATATGGGAGCCTGAATTTTTACTTCGCTGGAACGAGTTTACGTGATCGTCATATAGGGAGTGCATGGTGTATCTTGCTTTTATAAATGTATAGAATTAATTTTACTATCGAATATAAGAGGTTTTTTGGTTGTTTTGTGTAGTTATCTATATGGGCCAAAGGAAAAGGAAATGATAATAAAAACGAACTATTGTGCGCGTTTTTCTGCGTAGTGTGGCAAACTCCCTCACCAGAAGGAGATTGACATAAAAATTAGCAACATTTGTGACAATGATTTAATCTGATTTCATGAGGCACATAATCAACAACAACAACAACAACAAAAAAAATGATAACGTAATGATAGCAAACGAAATCCTATCAGAACTATAATTTGTTAGCATAATCCAAAGGATTCTTTCTGCGTTTTTGTTCTTTTTTTTTTTTTGGGGGGGGGGAATAAGGCATAGATGAATATCAACTAGTCTGAAAAAAAAAATTATAATGTAAATTGTTTGATTTATTTGTCAACGGGACATTACTTGTGCTCCCCCCTCTCTCTCTCTCTTTAATCCAGGAGCTTGCAATAAACACAAGGCAGAGGAATTATAGAACTATGTTTATTTTGCTACATTTATGAATTCTAAAACAAATTACTCCTACTTCGAAAGCTAATCTTCCGTGAAGGGATGTTCAGCATTTGGCGAAGTAAAGCATTTCTACGTTGACGAAGTTAATATTTCTCTCAAGATAGCGTGTAGTTACTACTCAAAGCATTTCGATACAGAATGAATTTTGCCTTTTTTTTTTTTGTTTGAACAAAATGTTATTCTTCATCAATGGAAACACATTGTGCAATACAAATATACAATATTTTACATCAATTTCATAATCCTTAAACTCTGATGAATTGTGTTACCATAATCCATATACCGGATCTTTTTTTACTACTTTTTTTTTTTTTTTTTGCTAGCAAACAATCCCTTTCAATAATACTCATTCATCACTTCACAAATTATATCATTCTTTGATGAATATTGATCGATTGATTGATGCGAATTCAGCACACACTGGCTAATATATATATATATATACATTCTAGGGTGTTTATTTTCCCCCGTTTCCTTGCTGACCATATTGTCGCCCGTCTGTGTCTGTCACATGCAGATGAAAACTCTTTATGTAACTGAAAGTTAATATTCAAGAATGCATTCCGAAGATTAGCTGAATCGGAAGACTCCTGGGGTCCCTTTGATTTAGTTAAGTACGGTGAGTGAGCAGCTAAAAGAGGGAAAAAGAAAGCTCAATCGGCTGTCTGGCAAGTGATGGGGGTTTGACG
Source organism: Diadema setosum (assembly GCF_964275005.1). Taxonomy (NCBI): domain Eukaryota; kingdom Metazoa; phylum Echinodermata; class Echinoidea; order Diadematoida; family Diadematidae; genus Diadema; species Diadema setosum. Next base: position 23,842,406 of record NC_092685.1, read on the forward strand.
AATATCAGTTGGGTAGCCCGGGTTTTCGGATGGATTGGGAGGGGGTGTGTGAAAGAAAAGTACGATGTCAGAGGGGTCGAGAGACACAAATGTATGTATATCTTTGGTATCGATTGAGGCGTTACCGACCGGTTCTGCACAAGTGCGCTATTGAATTCGAGACCACAATGCGGAGAAACGGATACCCCGTGGAGTCACAAAGAGTCTATCGATCTCGGAAAACAAATAAGAAATGCCTTAACTCCGTCTTTAATCTCCCTTAAACGTTTCCCCCCATTTCGCTCTGTTATGCCCATGAATATAGTGCTCAGAGAAGAGGGAATGTAATGTTCCATGCAACCGCTGCTTGACCGCTGCAACTGCCCAGCGGGAAGTTGAGAGCTGAAAACAAGATAGAAACTTGCCTCATATTTCACACTCAGTCACTCGGCATAAATAAAGTCATAAAGTTTCGTAAGTTTAAGCGGTCCCTCAAGAAAAAAATCCCCTTCCAAAATGTATCAGGACGGTATTGTTCAAAGGTCCGAACAAATCAACTCGCTTTAATACTTCGTCGATTTCCCTTTCTGATGAGTATAGTAACGTTGATCTTTGAAGACTGAAGAAGCGAGTTGATTTGAATGCTTGGCTGATCAGAGAACCTCCTTTCAGAGAGCAAAGTTTATTGTGGAGTTTCAACTGGTCGAATGGCACAATACAAACATCCATGACGAAGGATAGTCAGTAATGGTCATTTATCGCGTCACTATTCTTGACTTCTGACATCGGAAATCGATATAATTGTCATCGCTATATGTCTCCACAAAGTCTCGCGATCCATTAAGACATGTTAATGTCTATTCATTCACCAGACTCCGTGTATGTTTGTATGTCCGTGTGTGAGTCTGTGTGTGTGTGTGTGTGTGTGTGTGCGTCGTTTTAAAGAAAAAAAAAACTTTGGAAGATTTTTAAAAGTCATCTCAGGAGGAGTTTTTATTGGATAGTATTCTTTCTAAAAGGTTAAAGGTGAGGTAAAGAGCCCACAACTCAGTTTGTAAACCCCTAAGGCGCCGACTTTTCTACTAATAACGTTAACAAAATTATCCTGATTGAGGAGTGATGCATTAGTTTGGGGGTTTTTTGTATGTCGTAAAATATGTACATTTTTGATGAGCACATCTCAATAGTTAAAAGCCAAGAGCTTAAATGTCATGTCATTTGCAATTAGAGATTTCAATAGTACCCGTTAATTGGAACTGATAAAGAGGACCGGAGTAAAACTGCACCGAAGATCCCATGCCTGATATCACCATTGTTATCACCTTCATCATCATCATCATCATCATCATCATCATCATCATCATCATCATCACCACCACCATCATCTTCACAACAACATTATCACCATCTTCATTATCAGCTTCACCGTCATTATCATTGTCTTCTTCATAATCATTATCACTGTCATCACTTGATCTTGGGATCTTACAATTTCATGACTCATGGTATGATAGTTGTTGATGTTTATGTTTAGGAATTGTTGTATGCTCCATCTTCCCTCTGATCTGTTCCTTCCTCTTCTCTTCTGTCAATCTTCCCTTTATATCAGTATATATATATGTATATATTTTTTTTTATTCTGGCAGCTGATATATTATTACATTCATTATCAATATATATCTAGGATAATTCGTATAATGATTGTGTTCAATATTTGGGGAATTCAGTAGGAAATCCATATCAATGATGCAATTACTGTTATTGTTTACGCAGTTGCTAAATTTCGTGTCGCCGTTTCAGGGCGAGCTTGTAACGGTTGTTTCAGTTTATCGCGTGTCGGGGGGGGGGGGGCTGGGGCTGGGAACGGTTGTGTAGGCGACAGAGAACGATTTTTTTAATTTTAACGTTATGCCAATAATTTTTTCTTTGTCATGCTTTTACGCAGTAATTTTTTTTTTTCATTTATGATAAACTATTTCGTGTTCTGAATTATTTAATTTTTAAGTGTATTTTCCTTTTTACATAAGCATCATTATTTATATATGGAAAATCTCATGCTCAATTTTCTGTAATCTCTTTGTATTGGGGTAACTAACGGAATTTAATTGAATATTGAATTGAATCGAAGCACTTGTCTGCTCTAAAGCAGATCTACTCTATTCAAAAAAATATGTTTAACTTTGCACCTTTACCAATGTCACACTGGGCGCACTTTCAAAGGTGCAATGTTGCACCAGTAAAGGTTCTCCTTGTGTGACATTGGTCTTTACCTTTAAAGGTGCAAAATTGAGCCTATTTTTCTCACTGCGTAACTTGTGTTCCAGATGATAAACACCGCAAAGGTCAATTCTCACGAAACGTCACATGGTTGTCGAGTTTTATGGACCAGCAATAAGTAAAAATCAAACAAACAAACGAATACACAAATCAAAGCAAATCCTGCCGATGACCGTGTAATAAGACGAACCTGCAATGGATGATATTATAAGGAAATGTATATAGAAAGTGTTCATTAACTATAACAGTAACCCACTAAATGTTATCTAAGGGGAAATAAGAAGGATCTATTTCAAATATGTTAACAGAAGCAATTAAGAAGTATTCAAATATCAGATGTATGATATACGTGTCTCACCTACCTCATAGCATCATGAGTCACTCTGCGACAACCACAAGGATTGTAATCTAGTCTTTCATTAAAAAGGGAGAGTTTGCATTGCTTGCAATTCTGTATCATACACACGAACAAAACAAAGAAAGCTCTGCTGTGTCAACCACTAAGAATCTCGCAATCAGAAATGCGCGTTTGGTTTGCCAGCTCGCCATCCTGGGGCAAGAAGAGTCCTTGTTTTGGAAACATTAAAAAATTGATTATTATGTCGATGCGTCTGTGAGGAATTGATCAGATTCTGTTCTGTCATCATTCCTCGAATTCTCCGTTCGTCGATTAAAACGTTATTCTCCCCTGTAATCCACGTTTTCGTCTCTTAATAAAAAACACGTCTCTTAATAAAAAACAGCCAAGAGGTGCAACGGGTTTTATATAATGTTTCGGGTCAAAGCTCCCTTCTGTCGTAGCTCACGTGTGCGCGCATGAGGTGATACTAAGCTCATCTTCCTGTAACCATGTAACAGTTTCACCTTTCTCCACTCAGGTATGGAGGTGCCAGACTGCAACACTTTGCTTGTCTGAAACAAAACAGAACAGAACAAGCAACCAAAAATAAAAAAAAAAATGAAAAGAAAAGACAATTGAATGACATGGATAATCATGCGAGAAACAGTTGTATATTCTGATAATGAAATACATTCATAACAAGGAGTATGATATCTTTCATAATATATTCTCTGTATGTATATGCACTCAAGTTTCCTTCAAATGGATCGCTACGCTACGTTTCATCGAACCCAACAGTCTCCCGGGATTTACCGGATAAGTAGCCTCTAATGCGTCGTAAGGCAGCTGAGGTTGAACGCCTCCGTGTGCGTTCTCGGTTCATCAGTTGACTTAAGCCCCAAAGGATTAATGCTTCTACCATACTGAACTCAAAAGACAAAAAAAAAAAAAAAGAAAGAAAGAGAGAAAGAGACTGCACATTCTGTATCTAGGCTTCGGAACGGTTCCGTCATCGAACATTTGCATTGTTTTCACGGTCTCTTTACTATTTCGAGGACAAACGATTCGCAGTTCTCGCGAACCATACTGAAACAACAGCAGCAATCAATAAGATAATTGCAGTCCTTTGCCTCTACATGATTGCCCCAATGTGCGGTCGGGCCAATTTTAGTATGTCCAGAGGATATGTGTGACGTGACAATGGTTTCAGGGCATTACCCGCAAGACATGAACAACACAGCGATCGGAAAGAATAGCGACCTATCAGTCAGGCCTGCTCTGAAATTTGACAGTGACATATCAGATTAATGACACTGTTTGTACAGTAAAAATCGACAGTTGTTATTGTTGTTGTTTTTGTAATTTACAAGAATTCTATCACATCTTTGAATGACAAGGCATAAGGAGTTTTTCATGTTCCAATACATCTTGTCCTCTCTATAGTCTCCAAAATTATGGCAATGCCCAAAACTGGATCAGGTGGATTTTGTCGTCTGTTGACCCCCCTCAATAAAGCTTAATCGCGGAAAGGAAATAAAGCGAGAGCCCAATGTATTGTGACATGTGTGCACACTTTTTGTTTTAGTTTTTGATTTGCATTAATGCGAGAATTCCAGGTTACGTCGATATTGAAATTTGTACTTGGATACACTTACTATTGTATGTATTTTTTTTTTTAGTTTCCAGCAGCGGTAAACCAACAAATCCGTCTCATACAATGATTACGAGCGTCACACGTCACAAAATCATTTTCCTTCAGCCTCCCCCCCCCCCCACCCCCGAGCACACACAAAATAGAATGAAACGATAAAATAGATCTCAAATCAGTCGCAGGATAAATTGTTAACAGGCGCTGAGCTTCGATAAATATTATGTGTCTTGCGAGTCTTTTTTCTCCAGACAGAAATAATCAGCACCAATCAAGATGCTGCAATGAAGAGGCAGTACACCAACGGTGCACCCAGCAGGCGCACCGTTAGTTTCATTCATGCCTCTTTTTTTCCACTTCCAAGAACGGTTTTATCGAGCTAAAGAGAGTCGCACGAGAGTTTCAAGACATTAGTTAGCATCTATTCGCGGGGTAAACGTAAGAGATGCTGTTACTACGCTGGAATAAATCAATACTTTGTCTGTAATCTTTGCACTCGCTTAGCTTCCAGGGGAGCGCTTAGAATACCGACATGGGGAACTCTTTGCACAAGTACGTCTAAGTGCCTCGCGCTCGGGCGTGTAAGTTGATTTTAGAGGAGTCAATTGACAAAGGTATAGGAAAAAATGAAGAGAGCTTGGAGTTTAAAGGTGAGCTGCATTGTTACGCGACACTGTCGTTTGGCAAACAGGACATCACCACGTTTGCTCCTTGAGCACCGTTTTATTATCATCAGGTCATTTTCCTCCGTCAAGCTTAACAATTTAAACTGATACAATATCTCTCTGCTCATCTAATTTATCAATCACTCTCTGTCTTTGTCTGTCTGTCTATCTGTCTCCCCTTCCTCTTTGTCTCTCTCTCTCTCTCTCTCTCTCTCTCTCTCTCTCTCTCTCTCTCTCTATATATATATATATATATATATATATATATGAATATATATAAGTGTGAGCTACTGAAAACCTGGACCGTCGCATCTTTTAGGAGTGTGTATAACGAGAGTAAGGAGGCGGTAGACGTTGCTTTGAATATTAATAACGTCTACCGCCTCCTTACTCTCGTTATATGAATATATATATATATATATATATATATATATATATATATATATATATATATATGTATATGTATATATATATATAAATGCTTGATTCTATCTCTCTAAATCATCGGTGTGTATTTGTGTGGTTGTGTGTGTATTTGTATTTAATGCGTCGCTTAAGCCACTTCATGATGAAAAAAAAAATCCTTCCAGTTCAGGCAACACTATCAGTTCCCTTATTTTGATTCAGTCTAATTTAATTCCCTTTCTCTATGTTCATTCTATATTAGATATAGGGTCTACTACTGCCCGTCTAGGTGCTCGAGGGCTTTCATGACATTTCCCGTTTATAGTAGACTAGTATACGTCATATATGTTTTCAATAACAGCGCGAATAAATCACTGCGTATGGGTGGGCGTGGGGATGTCAGTGTGCAAAAGCGTGTGCGTAGGTGTGTGTGTTTGTGTGTGCCCATTCGGCAGCCACAATCGGCATTTATAATCATAGTATATATGTATATGCTCGATAAAACACTTTTACTTGTTTTCGATGATGACGATGATAACAAACGTAAACAAATGTAATCACAGGGTATATATAGCCTCTTTAGTCTTGACACTGCACGAACAGAGAGAGCTGAATGTTACCATTAGCTCACTGATGTCCTCCAATGAGTACAGTAGCGTACATAGCATCTGGGGAAAATTTCGCTGGTATTATATACACACAGTTTGTTTTAGAATTTTGATGTGAACCAAGCATAGTTACTCATTTTTTATTCCACAGATACATTGCAGGTGCAGTGTTTCAATGTAATGTGGGATGAAAGCATTGGACAAAGAATGTCACTTTTCTCCCCCAATGGTCCAGTAGAACCAAGTGCACCATTCAACCATTGATATCATTCGCGCGTAATTGTTGGTTGGGCTGCATACTACACGCCTGTCGTGTTGGCATTACCCCCTACTTGTTATCACAAAAGTACACATTTACCGACGTAAACTGAGTCAATAAGAGTCAGCGTCCCAAAAATAGTGACAGAAAATGACAGCGAAAAAGAAGAAGAAGAAGAGAGAAAGAACAGAAAAGGATTGACTTGAAGGCAACAAGAAGAGGAGAATAATTCTCTTACTGTATGAATGAAACAAAAGAAAGACAGGAATGGCGATGCAAACGTATACTCGCCGTTTAAAAGGGGCGAAAATGATGCTGGCAAGTGAAGTTAAGTGTCCACTTCTGAACAAGTGTTTGCGACACGGACCGCTGCGATTTTTCGTGTTACGCGTGAGCTCGCTGTATGCATTCATGTCAATCAGTTATTTATTATCTGTGAAATACAGGCAACCCTTGCATCGTTGCAGGGTTTCTTTACTTGTGAGGGAGTGTGTGTGTGTTGTTGTGTTTTTTTTTTCTTTGCTTCTCTTTTGTTTCATAACCATCGTTCTTTAAATGACCAGCTATATTTGAAACGTTTGTTATAATTGGAAATCCTTGCGAAATTTAGCAGAAAATGACATATTAACAGGTCTGGAGAGGGAGATTGATTTATGATATATGTATGTGTGTGTTTGTGTGTGTGTGTGTGTGTGTGTGTGTGTGTTTGTTTGTTTCATAAAATCGTGACATCTCCTTTGGAAAGGCAAAATAATCTCCAAGAATAAATCCTGTACAGGATTTGAATCGATTCCGTCGTGTTATTCGTGTCAAATATAAACTGTTCAAAATCTAAGCATGAGTGATGAAGGTTAGTCTCGATTTTCAATCAAATCTTTGGCGAAGATATTTTCATCGGATATAGCAACACTGCTCCACCCTAAAGGGGAGAAAAGGCACTGAGAGAGCAACATAAATAAACCCAAATCTAATAATTTCTCGCCACCCATCGGATAACCCTGAGCGCCAGAAGCGTTCAACACTGAACGAGTTGTCTCATTTTCGAGAGAGTGAGCTGTCCGCGGGAAGCGTGCCCGCCAGTGTTTTCCTTGCTCATCTCGTCCTATTACGAAAGGAGGGAGACAGTTCTCGCCGTGTGACATGAAAATAGAAATAAGAAAAACAAAAAGAATAAGAGAGAAAGACATAGAGAGAGGCAGAGATTGGAGAAGCGAGTGATGCAGTCCTAACGGAGACAGGTTGCCGAAAGTGCAGTCTCCTCTGCCAGCAGCGAAGGGTAACAAAATGTTGCGCTCGGACTCTATATGAGATGCATGCATACCGTCATGAGATCCCAACTCTCCATTGCCTTTCTTGAGTTGTCAAAAGACGACGCACCCCTGATATGAGTACGCATAGAATTCTATACCGCGTTTGAAATCATCATTTGCGTTGCCTCAATCTGAATTGACATTGATTTTGCTTTTCTTTTGATTTTTTTTTTTGTGTGTAATAATATTGATTGTGTCACTAATACTTGAGTTGATGCATTTCTAGAAATTAAGTCTTGGGCGAAAAACCCTGAAGCACTTATAATTGCAGAGAAATAAATAACAAACAAACGATAAGATAAAAGCATCATTTCATATTATTGACAACAAAATCTGTATTGTCTGACATTATGTTAGTGATGAGTTTTATAGCCACTCCGAGGGCAATCTAGCCACTCCGAGGGCAACCTCTCAATCAATATTTTTAACCTGTAACTGTGATCTGTAAATCTAATTATAAGCTAATTTGTTATTTTACAGAAAATGATAAAGGGTAGGCCTGTTTATCCCGCGCTGTCACGACGGCATGTCATGGTGGAAGTTTCGACAACTTCTGCATCTCTTAACGTAGAGCAAGCTCCTTCATTATCATCGTTTTGCACATAACAATCCTCATCTTTTACAAACTATATGCGAAATTATAACGTCTTTATAATATCTTTATATGTGAACAAAGCTCCATGAACTCGTCCAGGAGATGAAAGACGGGTTCGTCCTGGCCATGCAGGAGCTATCCAGAATCCAAAATGGCGACCGCATGCTTCAGGAGACGCTCGAGACCCACAAACAGGAAAACGACAGCAAGGTGGAACAACTCACCGAGATGGTCCAATCCATGAAGGTACATTTAACATGTTAATGATTATCATATTCAAGTGTGGATCGGTACCCCCATTCCCGCTTTTACCTTACGTTTAATCCTTGCAACAGGTGGTGTAGCATATTCTCTTCAATTCAAAAGTCATTCCGGTTGCCAGCGACAATCATCACGTGAACGGGGTATGCAATCAATATAACATGCATGGATTTTCAGCTGCAAGTGCCTAAATATAGATATATAGTACCAAGTATATGGAGTTGCATAGCTCAGAATGGGGAAAAGAACTGTTTTGTGCTATGGCTGTTTTTTTTTTTTAGTATTTAATTGTCATCCTCTCCACACATGTATTTGTAAGATCTCATTCGAATCAGCCATTTCACATCTTCACCCCTCTACACTAACCTTTTTTTTCTTTTAGGAATTGTGTTGTTTGCGTGTATGTGTGTGTATGTGTACTCTGTTCGTTGTCTTTTTTTTTTCAATTAGACTTTAGACAACATGCATGCGTTCTAGGCAAAATTATCAACGTTATGCCTATGGATCAAGGAGGTTTAATACATAGGAGTTCCAACTGGCTGCAATTATTCAAACAGTTGTCAGATTTCTATTGATGTACAAAAGAATTCCACAGGTGCACTTGTGCCTTTGATGATCGATGTTCCAAGCCACCGTCTTGCTGAGCAATCTGAAGATTCATTTTGAACGTTATCATAATGTTGGCCATATTTTGCTTATTTATTTATTAGATGAAATGAAATCTTACGTAATGATAAAGCATGTAAAACAAAAGTCAATTCCGTCCAGAAATTTGCGCAAAAGTGTAAATCAGAGCTGTATCATGTAAAAATGTTTAAAACTGTACCATCCTGGAAAGCTGCTTTTATCACTTTTCCGCTTAATTTTCACAAATGAAACTAATTATACTTGTGGAATAATCTTCAAGTATAATTCTATATTGATAGATATATCAGATTAGTGCCCGGGTATGCCCAGTCGAGTAATTTTCATCTTTATTTCAGCATTTTTTGCTCAATTTCTATTCGCGCATCCTCGTGTCTGTACCACCTACCTTTTATAAGAAGGTATAGCGAAAAGTAATTACCATCACAAAGACATATCTTCCTTTGAAAGTGGCTGGTGATTATGCAATGAGACACGAGTCAATTGTCTTCCTATCTGAGCGGCAGATCCAGTTTGCCACATGCTTCAAACATCTAGCAAAGGAAATAAGACGGTTGGGACTCCATTCTCTAGAACCTCCTTGGTTGGATGAAGTTGGACGTTATGATTTTAATCGGATATGATGATCAGAGTATACAATACCGTCTACATGTAAGAGTGTTGTAAGTGGACAGGAATGTCCAGTCGGAGGAATAGAAATACAGCGGTCAGTGGCATTGTCTGACCATTGGCCCTTCAAAACACACAAATGTCATTGCTAATAATTATTCATCTATCCACCGAGAGAGGAAGTCCGAGTAGCTGACTTTCTTGTGAGGAGATTAAGATTTAATCCGTCACTTCGTAATCATGACGTCATTCTGTCGTCATATCAGGGAGAACTCGGAGGAGCCATGGACAAGGTCGCCCAGGGTCAGCAGACGACACTGGACCTGAAGCGGCAGCTCATGGAGTTTCAACAAGAGCAGGAAACCATCAAGAAACAAATCCAGGAGAGCGCCAGCTTCGTCAACAATGGGTAAGGCAATATGATTAATACCATAATTATTTGAATAATATATTCAAAGAGCCGTTCTCCCTCACCTGTCATTTCATTTCATTTATTCGTAATAGTAGGCCTACATAAAACATTAAATTTGATTAGACCGCATATCCGGTACTGTTATTGTCTGGATTTCGCGAAAGGAGAAAGATAAATAAAACAGCAAATGAAAAGGAAAGGAAAATTACGCAACCTGTCTAAAAGTTATGAATTTCTATTTTATCATCACTATTATTTTCTTTCTTTCTTTCTTTCTTTTTTGCAAACATCCACTTGCTGCCCCTCCAGATAAGCGCTATGAAAAAGATTCGGTTGACACAATTCTCTGACCTTGTACTGATGCTGTGATCAGCCAAACTAGTCAAGACGATGGTTACACCGTCTTCTATGTTCCATACAAGTACATTTTTTTTTTTGAAGATCTTTTTAAATCTATTGGAAGATTTCCTTTTTAACCTTTCCCATTGCATGTCACACGATGCCAGACGCTCATGAATTAATGAAAAATAGAGGCAATTTTTCTTTTTTCTTGGTCGTAAAGCGACATAGGTAATACAAATATTACAAAGAGATAGAGAGAGCATGTTCGTCTGTCTGTCTGTTTGTCTGTCTGTCTGTTTGTCTTCGCCTGTGTGTATAGTTTGGATGTAAAGGTATCAATTTTGCATCACCTTACTCCCATATAGTACAGGTGCATGTCGGTGTGACCAAAGAGGTTGGTGTGACATAGAGATTGACACAGTGCACATGTTCATGTATAGACTGCACATTAAAAAAAGAAAATCATGACGTAGTAATTATGCTATTGTCGTGACACTGGTTCCATAATATTATTGATGTCTTCACCGTGCGCCATCTCCCGTTCGCCAACACGCAGGCCGCCGCAGAGCTATCGTTCCCGGCGCTCTTGGCAGTCGGAAGAGAGCGGCTACCAGCGGGGAGACTTCGAGGAGCCCAAGGACTCGGTTCCCCCCATGCTCCAGCCTTTCATCGACTCGTTACCAGAAGCAGGCAGCAGCCCAGGTAGGGCAAGGCGAGCGGTGTCTGCAGAACCTGCATGTGTAACTGGAGGAGCTTATGCACTCTTAAAAGATTCAATTTTCAAAGTTAAAGACTTCGTTTTAGTTTTTCGACTAAAACACAAACACTTGCCTATCCGAAACAGATTGTCAAATGCCACCAAAGGAATGAAATTACAATGGAGTTAACATTTTCACTAATGCAATTATCTTATTTCTCATACTTGATTGCTTTCTTGTGGAGGTAATAATTATAGGGGTAGGTAGAGTGATGGCGGTGACATACCTCGGTAGACGAAATTATCAAGGATATTTCTTTGTTTAGGTTGGAAATAATAAATGCTGACCTATCATGAAGACATAAGTACTGATCTGCTATTGTAAGACATGACATTTACGAACTATACATTTCGGTTTTTTTTTTTTTTTTTAACTGATGCACTTTTTGCATACCAAACACGAAATAGGCCCACAATCATTCCAATACTGCTTGGCTCTTCTCTCTGAATACAGTTGAGCCCGAGCTCTCCGATTCCGACGACTCGACTATCGAGACGGCCGAACAAATGACGAAGCTGAGCCGACAGTTTGCCGAGCAGTATCATCGGCAACGAGTGGTTCTCGCCTCGCCTTCGGCAGATGGTCTGCTCCACAACAGAAATGTTAGTCACATGGAGTGTTTACAAAGATGTCATTTCTTCTTATATCAAAGTAGTATAAATTCAATTTATTGTTGAAAGAAAGAAAGATATACTCATTATAATGATAATTATACAGTGTAAGATAACTGAAGCAACAAAGGTCGTGGGGCAAAATCACACTTTTTAAAGTGTACACCATGCTTATAATAGCTTTTCATACCCCCCCCCCCCCCACACACACACACACACATCGATCAATATCATGTCGTGATAAAACGTAGTTGTAAGCCAAGAACAGGTGGGCCGATATCCGATGCAGGTTGGTTAGTCTATCCGCGTTGCTATGACAGCGGGTTTACGTCTTATGGCGTAATTCTCTCTTTGACATAGGACCTAAAATATATAAAAGATTAAGAGAGTTTGATAATATCATACCCCTACACCTGCGCTAATCTCTATATCATGTCCCTTCTTCTCTCTCTCTCTCTCTCTCTCTCTCTCTCTCTCTCTTTCTCATAATTTATATTTCTTTTTATATTGCGGCAGCTGTTACGTTGCCACTCGACCAGCTATTATCAATACACTGTAGAGTAATAACCCTTTGTGCGTCGAGTGACTAAATTTTATCATGTTGCTGAAAATCCCAATAGTGAACTGAAGTCGTGATATGATGTGACATTACTTCTTATAAAAGGGTGACGTAAAATCCGAATCATATTTATTTTGGATATTTTTTGCCCCCTTTTGTCCAAAATTCGCCTGTAAAAAACAAAAAAGTACGATACTGCCCAAACTTCGCAATCATGTTTGCATGTATGTGTGTGTGCTTGTGTTTTTTATCATTATCATTAATAGTAATGTTGTTGTTGATATTATTATCATTGTTATTATTATTATTATTATTATTATTATCATTATTATCATCATCATCATCATCACCATCATCCGTTTTGCTTTGTGCATCTTTGAATTTTTCTACCTGGAACGCTCAGATAAAGTTACAGGCGCGACTTTGAACATCGAAACTGTCATAATTAAGCTCTGAATTTCAATGATCTAGCATCTATAACCCTCCGATATATTCGTTCATTATGAATTCTATTTCCATGTAACCCGAATCGATGTTTCTTCCTTATGGTTTTTATTCAACAGGGCAATTTGCAGAATGAACTCGGAATGTCTGCTAACGGAAGGGACAGTGACAGCAAGAAAAGTATATATGACTAAAAATGTCTTTAAAATCAGTCTTGAATAGATTGACATTAAAATTTTTCATAGAAAGAGATTAAAATGCTACTGTACATGAAATAAGTATTAGGATGTCCAGCACTATTGTATATTCCAACATGATATTGCGATTCCAACATAATCATACAAACTCTGTTGTTCTGTGAGTACTTCACAGCATTGTAAGGCTAACACTTGTCTGAGATGTGACCACAGATCGTATATGCATAATACATGATAAATACGTCCACGCATTTGTCATTGCATGAAAACCACAGACGCAAAAGGACGTAAAATAAATGTATAATCCGTAAGAATCGAAGCAATTTTTGCAGTGTCTTTTATATTTTGCATTATTTGTCTCATTTCGTTTTTTGTTCGTTTCCACCGTTCAAATGAGGACACATTCCAATGTGAAAGATTAAACTTACTAATCTCATTTAGCCATCATGATATTGAAGAAGTCACGTTAGCTGTACCATTACTAAAGTATAACACGCTGTTGCATACAACGGCATTGAGAAATCCTTGGAATGTCTTTACCAATCTTTATTTCATCATGATCTACGTCAGACAAGAGGCTGATGATTGTCGAGTCGCTGTTGTCTTCGGAGAAAACCTACGTGTCCCAGCTCCGCTTCGTCCAGGAGGGCATCGTGCAGCCACTCGTTATCGAGTCCATTGTCCCCATCAACGATATCAGGTCAGTTCAAAACGTCACAGTTACATTTTCGCATAACGACGTGATTATGAGTCTTAAGGCCTTGCCATTGCTTGCCACTATGGTACCAGTCTGCCAGATTGAACCTCATATTGTTGCATTGTAACTCCAAACCATCTCTGATATATAAAACAATTCCATTTCACGTAATGACGTGATTATGGCCCTCCTCAAGATTCTTATGTCTGTGAGATGTTATGTTTATATTTGTGTGTGATCCGCTCTAAGATTGTAATGTCACTTATACATATATACCGATATAATGTGCGCACGTTTACCACCTGCCCTTTTTATCACAGACTTTGATATTAAAACATTACCATATAACAGATCTCAGAGCGAGTTCTTCTCGAGAAAAAAAAAAGACATCAAGTTTGTAGATAACTTTTATAACAAACTGTAAATACAAGGAGTGTTTGAGGTAGATCTCTTCATTGTATTTGTTATCTTAATTAGATTTGGACTAATTATACACAGAATCCTTCTCCTAAGCTCTTCTATTCGTCTCCGGTTCACAGTCCTTTTCAGGACCACACACATTCCAGAAAGAATACTCTCACTCAATTTCGTGCCTCTTATCCTACCTTTTCTTTCCTCCTGTCATTCTAACAGTCCTTTTAAGGACTCACACATGGTGAACCGAAAACCGAGCACATGCTATATACACGTGTTATTGGTGATGAAAACGTTAATGATCGCCTATTCGCCTTCTAGGCAGGCCTCCTAACTCCTTTCCACATTGTTTTCATTTCCGCTATCCTGAATGTTGTGTCTCCACAGCGTCATGTTCCCGCCTTGTCTGGGCGAGCTCTACCAGGAGCATTCCGCGTTCCTGCGAGCCCTAGACGCCAGGCTGAATGACGTCAAGTGGAAAGGCATCATGGGAGATGTGCTGTCCAGAATCTCGGGGAGTGACGGGGTAAGGTGGAACACAACACAGATATTGTATTAAATGTAGAGATTTCAATATCATGGTACTGCCCAGCGCTACAATGTGTTATTGGTACATTTCTTACCTTTACAAGGAATATGTTAACATCTTTACTCTGGAAAGCAAAGGAAATGGTTCGCATGATGGGGGGGGGGGGGGGGGCGGAGGGGGATACACGACATTACAAAGTGGTGCGATGGACGACAGGCTGGCGGTCCATAATCGGGCGGGGGGGGGGGGTGGGCACGCCAATGACAATGACCAAATATTATCGACCGGGCGGTATAGGCTAATTTGATCAGATTATTTTCTTTACCTGAGCTTTGCTACGTTATACGTTATGTTGTGCTGTTCTTATAATCAAACATGGTGAACACAGACACTCAAGAAAAATCCTTATCATGAGCATATTAGACATTCCTTTGGACAATGTAATTGTTTCTTATAGAAGAATGTTTTACCCTAAAATGAGATACTGATAAGTTGAAGGACACACTCTAAACTATGACGAATATCACGATTCAAACTGTAGTCTATGCCTGACGATTATTCAACAATATTTCTCTACATTCTCCACAGTCATCTCTTCTGGCGCTGTACGCCACCTACGTCAAGAGTTTCTCGGAAAGTCTCTCCGTGCTCGCCAATCATCTGTCTACCACCAAAAACTTCTACAAGTTTGTCGAGGTAACAACGCGCATAATCCACTTCAACAAGCATTCAGTATATTATATCACGAACCGCGTGTAAAAAGTACACCGTAAATGGTATCGGCGCTATTGATTCGTGTAATAGATAATCATGCTTAATACCATGCAACATTATAGCATCAGAGAAATGTTGGTGGGGATCGCAGATTAAATTTTGTTGGATTGAAGTAGACTGTGTTCTAGAATTGGTAGAAGTTTGCATGCTACAAGATACTAACGTTAAATGCTCTGAAGTTAGATGAAGCTCATTACAGCCTTAAGGTTCTTTTGTACCTGTAGCACACAGAAGCATGACGTGTAATTCAAATGTCACCTTGTACTGTGTTAGAAATTGATACATTCAATATGGATAAACGATTCAAAATTCGAATATTTATCAAATATCAATACAATACAGTTTACTTCAAAATTTGTGTCCAATAATAATTACAAACTTTAATAATGAACTAGTGTGACATCACATTTCTTCACGTATGCTTGCATTGAATAATCCACGACTGATTTCAATCCCTGGTCAGTACTGACACTTAGAGTCACAAAATAGAATGTTAGTTATAAAATCTGCATCCCGTATTTTTTGTCATTTGTAGAAGCAACTTGCAGAGGACGGACACGAAAAGAGCGACCCCTTTACTTACCTCATGGCGCCACTACAGCGAATATCCTTCTACGCACGGTTCATGAAGGTTAGTTTCTTTACTTTCTTATACGTGGTCGATCGTCCAGCCCTAGTGACTCGATGTATGTAACAGACATAATGAGAATCTACCGTATTTAAGCTCTTTCGTCCAAAAGTGTTTTCCTGTAGAGACCTGAATAATAATAAAATTTGTGAAAGACTAACTTGATTTCGTGTTTGTGTTCAGGTAAACCAGTTTGTTTCACTTCAGTTTCCAATATTTTTTTTTTGAAGGGGGGGGGGGGGGGTCTTCTGCTTGAAAACTTAAGTTTTGCTCGCTAACAAAAAACTGAAGGTGTTTTATATGTCTACGTCGAATCAAGTGAACCCTCCTTAATGTGAGAGAGGGGAAAATACAGTGTACCTTGAATTATTGGGACCTTTCCCCGCTCTTTTCAGTGCAAGGGGCAGTAATGATCACCAGTATTTAAGGCCTTTAAAGAAAAGAGGAAGGGATATAACTGTTATATTTTCAGCCACATATCAAGTCATTGCTCAAATTCGTTGCCAAACGCTTGTAACTCTGGCGTATAAGGTTAAATGCGTACTATCTTGCCATCTTTCTCATTTCTTTTCCCCGACTTTCAGCGACTGTTGAAGTACACGGATAAGACTCATCCCGATCGCTTTCACGTCGAGTCGTGTCTGAGACGACTTCGCAGCTTCGTGCAGGATATGGACAAACTCACGTCGACATCGAGCGACAAGCCGTCATCATCGAGCAGGGAAACGCAGGAGAGAAAGAGGTGAGTGAATGTGGACGTTTACATTCCTAGGAGAAAGTTACAGATAGTGAGAAAAGTCACATGACCAACACAGTTGTCGTAGTTGCTTGTGATTGGATGTCGGAGATAAATTTGCGATATTCATCCATACAGATTATGGAATCGATGTCCTATTGAGATCCACCGCTTCACTTTCGCTGCAGTGCTCTTGTTAAAGGCAAAATTTAAGTTGGACTAAATTTCAATTTTTGAAGTGAAGATTATAGGTTGATTTAACGTTGTTTGTATCCAGATGGTCACTTTGATGCTTAAAGGGATCGTATAGTTTTGGTTGAAACCTAGTTTCAGATTTCTAACATTTTTTTGGTGAGATAATGAGAAACCTCTTATGAAATATGAAAGAGCATGTAATTCTATGAGGAATTCAACGTTTATTTGATGAAAATTGATTTTGAAATGGCTGAGATATCCCAAAAAGAGCAATTGTAACAAAGCGTGGGACCCACACTTAATTATGATCGCTTTGTTTTACTTTGTTTTTGGATATTTCAGTCATTCCAAACCAGATTTTCATCAAATAAACTTTGTATTCCTCTTAAAATGGTAAGCTCTTTACGATATCATAAGTGTTTTCTTGGTATCTCACAAAAAGTTAAAAGCCCAATTCTCATCTCCACCAATACTGTACCATCCCTTTAATATTCTCAGTGGAATAGATTGAGGAAGGACAAATCACACCCCTAGAGAGGATCTTCCTCAAGAAAGTTTATTATGGACTTATCAATGCTAATAGCTTTTTTTTTAGTTGTATATATTAAAACATGGCAATATTTTACACTCATGGTACATTGCATTAATAACAGTCACACTCCCGCCCCTCCCACCGCTACCCTCCCCCTTTGTAACAAAGGTAGAGCGCATTTCTCAAACTTTTTTAGCGGGTGTGCAGAGAGATAATCGTTAATCACACAACCTCAGTGACAAAGAAGTCTTTGCTCTTTTCGTACTTCATGGACCTATGAGGATAGATAATACACTGATTGAAGATATCAATACCTTGTGTTCTATGCAGGAGAAACAGCAAAGCATCGTTCTCCAGTCAGAGCAGCGCAGAGACTAACCTACGAGACAGCGGCGTCCATTCCATGGAAGGCGAGCGAGGCCTCTCGAACGCGTCACCCCCATCCCTGTCGGTAGACCGGGACATGTGGGCTAGTCGCCCGATACAATCCAAGGGCAAGCCCAAGAGCAGACTGCGATCGGTGCCGTCAGAGGCTACGATCACACAGGATCAAGCAGACGGCGCGGCCACAAGTCGCGTGAACATCAACTGGAGCTTCCCGTCTCCGTATCAGTCAACGATACGTGGACAGCACGATGATGTCGTCAATGATGGACATAGTCAGCTCGTGACGCAATATCCCGAAAACTCTGTAGTCCCAGTCCCGGGGATGATCGGGAAAGGAAGCAATGCTGCTATGTACACTCCCCGCGATGATCGGCAACCTGGAGACGTGATCGACACCTCGCGTCAGAGACGCAAGAGTCGGGCAAGGCGCATGAGTTTGTCCCGTCAGCAGTCGTTTGGCGTTTTCGGCGAGGACGACACCGACATCGAGAAGGTTGGCTACGTGCCATCGACGCCGGCGAATGCCTTGCCGAGATCAAAGCAGCTGGCGAGCTCGAAGGGCAGGCAACGAAGAAAGAGTATTGACAATAACGGAATGATGTTCGGACATTATGAAATGAGCGACAGCCTTTTTCCGCCGAATCACGTGCTGCTAAACGGCTGCAGCAACCTCCCGCAGGTATGGTCGAAGAGCAGTGATAACATGCATAACATTGACGGACTCCCAAACTCGAGGAGCTTTAACGACATGAAAACACATATGTTCTTACGAAGCTCGGACATGCCAATGCCACTCCCCCAGAACTTCCGATCGGGAGCTAACAGCCGACTGTACGCGCGAAGGAAAAGCATCGACGTTGGAGCGCTCCAGGCGCACATCATTCGCGAAGAACGACGCGCGGAACTGCCGCCCTCCCAGCGAACGCGAAAGAAGTCACACAATGTTCGCTCCCATTCTCCGAAATCGAGATCCCCTACGAGAAGACTGTCTCCGCCTTCCAGGTCTATCAGCACAATAGAGACGCCGGACCTAGCGGCGGTGGAGGGTTTGACGGAGAGGGAAGCCGATGCCATTACAGAACAGATGTTCGTGAGAACATGTCAACTTCCCGAGGACGAAATAAAAGACCTCAGACAGAGAAAGGCTTCCTTCAAACATTCTTTCAAGAATATCTTCCGAAGAAAGTAAGCTGGTGACATTATACAATGTGTGGTATTAGTATTCGACTGAGTGTAGTATGAAATGTCATCGCTTATGAGCCCTTGTTGATTGATTTCCTCCTAATACGAATGTCTGTATCCCAGGCAATGTTTCGATTTTTTAAATGATATAATTTATTCAGTCGAAGCATTTGTCGAAGCATAAGTCAATGTAGAGATGAATGGATCCTTACAATATTAGTGTTTCGATCTTTGGTAAGAGCTGAAGGAAACTCGCGAAAACTTATTCTTGAACCTACTCACCGTTCATACATATTAAAAGAGAAGCCAAAGGTACATTTCTGAACAAAACATTAACCTTCATTATCATGTTGTTGTTCGCCTCGAGCTCTCAAGGTTTAG
The DNA here is from genome assembly GCF_964275005.1 of Diadema setosum. Taxonomy (NCBI): domain Eukaryota; kingdom Metazoa; phylum Echinodermata; class Echinoidea; order Diadematoida; family Diadematidae; genus Diadema; species Diadema setosum. Next base: position 23,861,785 of record NC_092685.1, read on the forward strand.
TGTCCAGAGCGCTTGTCGTATTCATCTATTAGTGTAGCATGTCCGTTACAACACAATATGCAATATCAATAGGATTTTTTCATTGTATCTTTGTTTTGTTCACACATCCAGGTCACCCGGAAGTCGTGTAATGGAGCTCGCCGACAACAAAGCGCCAAATAGCAACTACCTCAACGTGGACCACGCTGCCATGAATGGTCTTTCCGCCAGGAGCCCGAGTCCCAGTCCAAGTCCTACGTCGAACTCGAAATTTTTCCCGCGACCCAGAAGTCCCTTCCAGCGGGCTAAAACACCGGACATGGACACTTTCGTGGACGAGAACGGAGACCCTTGTAGTGCCGTGTAGATAATTGATGATGACTATGATGATGATGATGTTGATGATGATGATGGTGATGATGATGATGATGATGATGATGATGATGGTGATGATGATGATGATGATGATAATAGAGTGGTGGTGGTGATGATGATGATGATGATGATGACTATGCTGGTGATCACGAATATGATGATAATAGTGATAACGGTGTTGATGTGATGACGACGATGATGAAGGAGTTTGATAATCAGGATAGTCATAAAAGAAATTAAAGAAATCAGTTTTATGATTGTTAAGCTGATGGTACTGATAATGATGAGGCAGTTGATCACTGTCATCATTGACGCCAAGGGAGTGTTGTGCACTTTGATTAAATAATATGGAGCTTTAGATTTTCGCGACGCGGACGTTCAGAGGGGAAAAAAAAATGTTCTGCTCACAGTCGATTCTGGGCCATTTTTTTTTTCGTCCGCTCAAATGCACACCGCAGAGAGCTACTCGATGTAATGATCCAATGGGGGCGTCATTTTACTTTGTAAAGGCTGTGTCCTCGCGCAGGGAGAGGGGAGAACGGCGAACGTAATCGTTGTTTTAAACGTCCGTGTCACATATCTAAAGCTCCCTAGTCGTGCGTGTGGTATTGGCCGATGGTGATTATGATGATGATTTGTCATACGGGTATATCTGTAGATTTTGAGATGCAGCTGAAAACAGTGAAATCTGGACATATTGCACCTTGCAACGTAAGGTCCGATTCTTTTCATTTGTTTGTCATCCAGTTTTCCTCTGACTTATTATTCTACACCACACAAACATAATTATGATTTCACTCAATTTATTTGAGAGCGCACTAACCTTTCCTTTCACTTATCGAAATGTTATATCTCTATCACAATTCCATTTATTAACAAATCCAGGCATTCCAAAGCCATCCCATGTACCGAAAACAAAAGTAAGAACAGGAACCACAAGTGGATCACATGTTTCATCAAAGTATCGTTCAACAGATTGGTAAAAAAGCCCGAGTAACTTGTCGGCTTACTGCGTTCGCAAAATTTGCAAAGTGGCAGCCGATGCCATTTTGTCGTCAACCCCCCCCCCCCCCACTTAGGCGGAATTTCGAAATTTTTCGGGGGTTTGAAACTAATCCTGTTTGGAAAGCTATTCCAGGATTGTTTGGGAAAGATTTGAAAATCACCATTACTTACAAATATTTCTGGGAAAAAGATACTAGAATACCGCCAATTGCAACGATTTGGGGATTTTTTCACCGACTTGAGCCCCTAAAATACACCCCTTTCAAAAAAAAAAAAATAAAAATGGGAACGCGCATGCGGTACAGATGACCGACCACGCGATTGTTTTTTTTTTAATTGGGGGGGGGGGGGCATTTTGTATGATGCATGCTCCATTGTTTATTATTATTATTATTATTATTATTATTATTATTATTATTATTATTATTATTATTATTATTATTATTATTATTATTATTATTATTATTATTATTATTATTATTATTATTATTATTATTATTATTATTGTTATTATCATTAGTTACAGGAGTTGAGTTTAATACATTGCTGAAAGAGTGGGGTTCATTTTCTCAAAGTTTCTCATGTGCAACTGATGATATTCATTGTGATGTTCAAATACTAGATGAATCCGACCTTATACGGCAAACAATCTATTCGTACACAAGTCGTGGAGCTCGCAGTACCACCGTTATCACTTTAATCAAGTTTGCATTACAATACAAGAAACCATAATTTATACAGGAACACTCATGTTGACAAGAGGTCTTTGTTTTGTTTATTTGTTGGGAATGGGGGTTTCATGTCGATGTCCAATTGCAATCGTCCCATAATAACAAACAAAAAGATATGTGGAATGTCATACATCTTCCAAGATAAAGGCAAATTTCATCAAACCACCTGTTATTTTTATTTCTCAATCTCAGGCACATGGTTTGCCTTCCACAGAGAATAACATATCAACACGTATCATACAAAGACATTATGTACACTGTAATAAGTGATTCGCCCATCTTGTTCTTATCATCTCGAGTATACTACACTTCCATCTGTGCCCACTTTTTATACATCTGTAAATGTCAGTTTATGGATTTATAATAAAGACAAATGTACTGCATTAATGAACTTTGCTATGTTTTGTGTTAATGTTGTAATTGTGGTTTGGCTTTAAATGATAGGGGAAAATTGTTAAAGAATATCCTTCATCTTCCTCTATTTCTCTCTCTCTCTCTCTCTCTCTCTCTCTCTCTCTCCATATATATATATATATATATATATATATATATATATATATATATATATATATACATATATTGAAACAAGGAAGGAAAAACTGACCAGAAATAATTGTAATAATAAATAGCGAAAACTTTGAGCAAAGAAAATGGGTTTTCATCGGGATTCGAACTCGAGACCTCCGGATTACTAGACCGGTGCTCTACCGACTGAGCTATTGAAAGCCCTAGATCGGTGTTCGTCCCAAACCCTAAACTCTCTTTGCTCGTGTGGTCAGAAGCTATAGTGTGTGTATGTGTGCCACACACACACACACATTAACCTGACATAAACCCAAACGATGTAAATCAACTTTGGAATAATTGTGAGGGATCGCCGAAGCGATGCAGCTTGTTGTAATATATTTTGAAACAAGGAAGGAAAAACTGACCAGAAATAATTGTAATAATAAATAGCGAAAACTTTGAGCAAAGAAAATGGGTTTTCATCGGGATTCGGATATATATATATATATATATATATATATATATATATATATATATATATTTGTATATAGATATATATATGTAGGCTATATATATGTATAATGTATATATACTATATATGTATGTATGTATGTACATATGTATATATATATATATATATATATATATATATATATATATATATATATATATATATATACACATATTTTATATATATTATTTGTATCCTTCCTCTCTGAACTCCCGAAATATATGTCACATACACAAAATGATATGAGAAAAAGCTTTTTATTTGAAGTATAATATGTGTATATTTATTGAAAAGATCCAAAATATCAGTATTATCAATCTAAAAGTAATTGAGATGAAAAATCACTGTTTGTGTGATTGTACAGACACAAAATAAGACATAGCGGTGGAATTGTGGGTCTCAAAATTTAGAAATGTTGGCATAAGGATATACGAACATCACTGGTCTTCCCGTCTACACATGGTAAGTCGTGCATCAACTGAATGTATAGCAAAGGAATTATTTTACTCTACCAAAATCACAACATTGCGCAGATTTCAACACACGCACACGATTCACATTAGCACATACACATGGTCAACAGATGATCCGATACATGTAGAGTTTTATCATACTTTATCTTCTACTCATCACAGATCTCAAATTATTCAGCCCTAATGCATAACACATCAATTCCCTTGTTTGCTTGTTCTTATGATTTTGTCTTTTTTTTTCAACATAATGTTAGGCAACATGAGCTAAATCAGCAACAGGAGTTACTTTGAGCAGGTACAGCATACTACTGTGTTTAAATAATTTCAGCCTCTTTATCGCCTATAAACAATTGTTGAGCACACCTTTATGATACTGCATTTCCAAGTATAGCACATGACTAAATACGGCAATCTTCAATGACATCTCAATGCAAACTACACAAGCAAAATTAAGTTTATCTTTATAAAATGGCCAAAGTTCCAAATAAATTCTTCTATTGCACAGATTTGACCAAATGAAAAATCATGTTACAAAAGAAGACACAATGTGTATCAGTCCATGTCTACAATAGGTAAAATGTCTAAAATTTAAGATCATATGCAATTCACTGGCTCTGAATGAAGAATTCTTTTTTTTTAAAGGCACATCTTGCTTGACACTGTTTAGAAAGGCACAAAATCAATGCAAAAGGCATAATATACAACCATAGAGTTGTCACTATGCCGACTGCCATGCCTCTGCTATATTGCATTGTTCTATCATTTAATAAGTCTGGTGTACATCTTGACAATGTGTAACAACAGTTTTACATTCCACGATTATACAGATCTTTCTAAACCCTCGAGTTATGACCCCAAGTCTTTCCATACAGAATCACTGTGTGGGAATGCATACATACCTAGTTGACTTAAGTGTATAGGGTGAGACATTTACAAAATATGGAGAAAATGGTGTAATTTCAGCAGGACATAGTGTATAATTTTAGCATTTTAATTGGACATTTGACCATCAACCTTCGACCCCCATGACCCCAAACTTCAAAAAGAGAACCACTGTCAGGTAATACATGCATACGTACAATTTTGTATTATAAAGTTTCACGAAGATATCTCAACCCATGTCAAAGATATAGAGAAACAAGTGAAATATCAGCATTTTTACTTGACCTTAGACCTTGGACCTTGGATGCAATGGCACAAAACTTTCCCTACAGAATTTTCATCCGATAATGCATCCATACACTATCAGTTTTATGTAAATACCTTCAGGCACTGCAGAGATATGGCTAAATAAAGAAATTTTACAATTTGACCTTGACCTATGACCTTTGACCTCAAGGGTGTGTGCTTACAAGGTGATAGGTGCAGCTCTGTTGAGACATACATACATATGGCAAGTTTCATTTGGATAACTCAAATGGTTCTTACGCTATGTCATCCACAAAATTGATTATGGATGGACGGACTGCAAACGCAAAATATAATGCTTCCAGTGACACTTCATTTTGGAGGCATTTATAAGAAGAAAACAAGAAAACTACACATCCTGTATAAAACTGTGTTTTTCAGAAAGGTATGGAATCGATGTATTACATAATGAATGACTGTCATTTAACTATTTCTATTCAACAAAAGTTTGATACCACTTGACGATAGAATACTTTTATTTCAGCTCTTTTCACTTGAGATTGAAGAACTTTGTTATTATGAAATATGTGATACTGTTGAAACAGGAAGTATGCATACAGGCTTTACTCACAGTGATTGAGCATTTGAAAAATACCGAAATAAACAGGCAAAAGAATATTTCTACAACAGTTTACAAGGCATTATTGTAAGAATTAAAAAAAAAAGAAGGCACAATTCATGACATTTACTGAACATTTACTCCTCCAACAAACATCAGTTCAACAGCAATATTTTTCAGAATAGCTGGCATCAAGACTATGGACAAGATTTGTTCCAGAATTTTTAAAAAAGAATAATCAAAATATAACTCTAAAAACAACTCAAAGACATTGATATCTATATCTATATCTATCTATCTCTCTCTGTATATATTTACACATGTGCAGATAAAGGCAAGGTATAAGAATGCCATTCAGTGGAATGTATGAAGGCACTGTGATATCATTCAGTGCCACACAACGAAAATGCATCTTACTACATTTTTCGTCACATGATTCAGACTGTCAACAACTTTTACAAACTCTAGAAGCGCACATTGCATAATAACGGCAACTGTTAACGATTCAGCCACAAATGTAAGAGGACTCTTGATGATGTCATGATCAGCATTCTTTTCTCAGTCTTTTACTTATATAAAAGAGCATAATATATCTTATTTGTGTATATGTATGTATATATACAATATTTTTAAATCATTTGTTTCTGGTCAGTTTTCTCTTTCTTTGTTTCAGCACAAACATATAAATTGTTTAAATAAGATTATGCATAGTATAGCACATCATACAGGCAATGGCATGCACATGGCACAATGGAGCGGTCATTTTGCATCAAAGTCCCAAGAGAAGAAACACTTGTAGTTCTATGAGAACTGATATCACAGAATTCACTCTGCTTTAGAAGATGTCGCTTGTTGTTTTTCACTCTGTCTCATGCTCTTATAATGACACACCTGGACCCCGTTTTATCAAACGATAAAATCGATTTTAAATTTCCTTACCATACAGGTTGCCATAGACAAACAGTTGAAATCAACTTTATAATCAGTTTTAACTCTTCATAAAACAGGGCCCTGATGTTGTATGGGAACATCACTCAAAGGGAGTATATTGTAGAAATAAGCGTAAGGCAATTCATTGGAATGAATGGTGGGTACAAGGCACACACACTTTCTGTCATACATCTCACTAAATTCTTGATCACATGATTCTGATATTCAACAACACTTAAATTTTAGAAGCAAATATTACATAAATGAGAACAGGTATAATTTCTCCTCTAAATAGCTAGGATAGAAGAGGTTTTCATGATTTGAATTTCTTATGTCACTCTCTGCAATATGTCAGCAAACTCTACACATGTACATAACAGAAGTTGAGGTCAGTTTGCATAGAAAGAGAAGTTGCAAAAGACAAACAGTTAAAAGTGGCACGCTATACTTCATATCAAAGAATGCATTCTGTCTTGAGGACATCACTTTCATTATATTTTTTCAGTATGTCTCTCTCTCTGTCTGTCTTTAAATCTTGCATTCATTTTTTCTTTTCTTTTTCAAATGCCCTCACACTGTTGCCAGGACTGACAATTGCTAACAAAGTGAGCAACAGAGCTGAGTATGTGGGACTATTACTTAAAAATGAGTGTCACTATTACCAGGTACTCATTATTATTATCATTATTACTATTTATTCAACCAGGTAAAGAATATAGGATACATATCATAAACATTACAAACATGAAACAAAATCCAGAATGAATGTTACAAAGGAGTACACTGTACCGTACACGTTACACAAAATGAAAATGAAATAAATGGAGACAACATGAGGGTCAGGGTACACAAAAGTAAAGACATTTAATATCGCCGTAGGCATGCGCACCCACACGTTGCCCCTAAGAAACATTTAACAGTCATTCAAAACTAAAAAATTATCACTCACACCCTGATCCCCACCCCGTAACGCCATGGCCCACATCAAATTTCAAAACATAAAAAACAAAATAAGATCCCAAAATAATCATCCAACCATTGACTTCATGGCTGTGCTAACTTGTTGTGATTTTTGCCATCAAATGTGGGTAGCAATATTCAATAATTCACAATCACAACTTAAGAAATTTGGACGGGTCTCCAAAGGGACTCTTTAAAACTGGGATTGCCTTTCACCAGCGGATTGAATCCATCTCATGTGACGACCTTTCTGCTCCATTATTTTGCTGCACCAAGGAGAGAGGAACCTCTGATAAATGCTAACTATGAATCTCATTACTACATCAGATGCAGCAAAAAAAAAAAAAAAAAGGCTGCTGCTTGTTTGTTTGGCACCTTGCCTTGCACACCCAACCCACCCCTTTTCTTTTCTTTGTTCTGTGTTCCATGCCCCTACCAGACAGTGCATGTTGTGCGTAGTCCATATATCGCTGGTAGCCACACAAACCAACGAATCTGGTAAAAATGGTCACAATTTTTTGATTTTCACTTTTTTCCATTTCTGGATTGTTCACATCAAGGACTGTTCTGTACCCAATTTTTAATTCATAATTTCATCTCATTTGAGAGAAAATGGCTTTTAAAATATGGCCCTAACCGTGATTTCGACGATCTGTGGTCACATGAATCATTGAATTGCTATTTGTCGTTTCAGATGAAAGTGAGGGTAGTCAAAGCAATCTTCGAAGTGTCGAATCGCCCAGTGCATGCAGAGGGACCATGCTCACCAGTGCCACAGGAAAATAGATTATCTCCACCCAGACAAAAAAAAAAAAAAAAAAACCCCAAAAAAACAAGAACAAACAACAGCTGCACCAATTCATCTTGACATACATCAACTTGCCATGCCTCCTCAGACCCCGCCACTAAAAATATCAAAGGATTCCTGGCCTCAATAAGCAGCCACATGTCTCAGTCCGAACCAACCCTTGCATCCAGATACTCCACCCAAGGTTATAAGAGACTATATTGCAGTAAAATGGACATGAAAGTTTGACAATGCACTTTTATAGGCACTTATTCTATTTCTTGTGATTACCAACTACTGTAATGGTTTTTCTCTACAGCTTACTGTACATTTGACATGTGACACACCCAAGAAAGCTTGAGGCTGTCATCATGCCTCATGATTCCCAGCTCCCAGCTTTTTAAACCAGACTGGTCATTATTAAACAGTGCAGTTTTAATCATTGAGAAGCTGATCCAGCTACTTTGATAAATCTTTTAAATGAGGTCAACCATTTCTAAACCATAGACAACAACACAGTCCAAATGGTGGGAATGAACTCATCTGAAAAGTGCAATTTTTTGATACATTAGGAGAAGGGGTAATTTGTGACCCGCTACAACAAAAGGATCCGAAAGTCGGGGAGGACGGTTTTCTGAAAATGACACGACATTATTCCCTTACTCTTCCACTTTAATTTCATACATAACACGACTCAAGTACTCGGTTGCAGAGATATAGATGATTTTATTAGCACATGTCAAGTGGTTTAGGAAATCATTGTTTTGAGAAAACCGCCTTCAAAGTTTTCCTTCTGAAGCTATCATGAATAAAGGGGAGGCGAGACAGTTTTCACCTCTCGACAATAGAATGTATGCTCCTCGCAACCTCCGCAATGTTCATTCAAGCTTAGCACGAGCGGTCTGCGCACAACCAATCAGTAACCAAGATGCCACGCACTGAACAATAAGATCAGTCCTTCGTTGCTAGAGGCAGAGTCTATCCGTGGCGCTATATCCAAATCTTCAGACACGTTCCTGTTCAGTTGGAAGTCGGAAAATCATGGCATAGAAAAACGCTTGTTTCTTGCCTTTCCTTCGATCATTTGCTTCGAAATTTCGGCAGATGATAAATGATACATTAGACTACAAAATTAAGCCAAGAACAGAAATCTGATAGTTTTGACCGATTTTGATGATCTAATCAAACTTGATTTTCTCGGCTCAGCCGTCAGTGACTTTAGGATTCTTTTGTTGTGGCAGGTCACATTTGGCTTCCCAGAAAGCAACCTCAGTAGTCAAGGTCAGAGGTCAAGTATGATCTTGCCATATCAGTTTTTATATAATAAAGAATTATTACCAGAGGCATTCAGTTCATTGTTTATGAAGAATATTGATATTCATAATCATTATACTAGATCTAAATTACATATCCGAGTGCAGTATGGAAGAACTAAATTTTCACATTCATTTATAACTTATCAAGGACCCAAACTCTGGAATGATTTACCATCTAGAGTAAAAGACTGTTTAATGTTGAATTAATTGCAAAGAAAATTGAAAAATAATTTGTTGACAAATATTGGATAGAACCTGAAAGAGTTTACTGTATCTGAAATGGCATCTGTTTTTTGTGCTTTTTTAGTGCATCAGATCAAATGACATTTTGACAATCCCACCCCCAACGTAATACTCTCTCTTTATTTCTGTACTCTTGGGGATCATACTTATAAGTTTTGTGGAACTTTATGTCTCCATAAAGAACTTCTCATGATCCCTCCACAAATCATTCATCATGTTATCATTTCCTTTCATTGTAATTCACTTAGTGTTTGTTGATCCAACTTCTTGGTGTATATTGTTCTTTTACTCTTTATTTCCAATTGATGAAATATATTCAGTTATATCACATTTCATGTACCTTATGTATTCTTTTAATGATTATTTGGAAATGAATTGAATTGAATTGAATTGAATTGAATTGTAATTGTCTTTATACAGCATTATCTACTGTAGTTATAAGTGGATGTACTTGTTTATTGTTTTTCTACTTCACTTCTTTAACTTTGCTTTCACTTCCCTATTACTTGGGAATATGATATCAAGCACTTTATAGATGCTATATTATTGTTACTGTTATGATGATTATTATCATTATTATTATTATTATTATCATCATCATTATTGTCGGTCATCTTCCTTCTGCATCCACGTGGCACCTGACCAAAAGGCAAACACACAATATGTTTGTGAAGGAATGTGGTGAAGAAGTTTCTTTTTCAACATACAAGGGAGTCATTAAACAGGTGAATTACAGAATACACAGGTCAGAGAAAGATATGTGTGGACTCTGTCGAAAACATGAGATGTTGCAAGTTAAAGGCAAAAAAAGCAATCCACGACCAGTTCACAGCCCACTGTGCCAAAACTGGAACGGGTTGTGAACTCAAAAACCAGAGCAAAGAAAAGGCACAGAAAAGGGACGAGTCCCATGCATGTGCAGCTTTTGACCTGCAGCAAGTTCTGTATTTACCAAAGTCCAGCCATGCCGAGATATATTCTACAAGAGGAGATTAGCATGCTACAATTTCACTGCTTACAATCTTGGCATCAAAGAAGGAATCTGTCATCTCTTACACAAAGCCCCATCAAACATGGATCATGCGAGATTGCGTCATGATTGCTCGACTTTCTGCGAAACGTAAATGCGAAAGGTACTGAGTCTGTAGACCTCTTCAGTAATGGCTGTGGTAGCCACAGAAGGAGCCTTCTTGAAAGAGTCGTTGAATGTTAAGGTCAGCACATTTCACTTCTTCAAAACAAACCATGGGCAGAGTGAGTGCAATGATGCAATGATGCAATATTATTATTATTATTATTATTATTATTATTATTATTATTATTATTATTATTATTATTATTATTATTATTATTATTATTATTATCATTATCATTATCATTATCATTATCATTATTATTATTATTATTATTATTATTATTATTATTATCATTATCATTATTATTATTATTATTATTATCATTATTATCATTGTTATTATTATTGTCATCATCATAATCATCATAGTCATTATAACCATTATCATTATTATCGGTCGTCTTCCTCCTGCATCCATGTGGCACCTGACCAAAAGAAAGGAATCTGTTATCTCTTAAAGAAAGCCATCATCAAATATGGATCATGCGAGATTGTGTCATGATTGCTCGACTTTCTGCGAGACGTAAATGCGAAAGGTACTGAGTCTGTAGACCTCTTCAGTAATGGCTGTGGTGGCCAGAACAAAAATTCTGTCCTCTAAGCCACAGCAAGAGCCTTCTTGAAAGAGTCCTTGAGTGTTAAGGTCATCACATTCCACTTCTTCGAAACACACCACGGCCAGAGTGAGTGCGACTTGATGCATTCAGTGATTGAACAAAAGATATGCGGTGGCCAGAACAAAAATTCTTTCTTCCCTAACCACAGCAAAAGCTTTCTTGAAAGAGTCCTTGAATGTGAAGGTCATCACATTCCACTTCTTCGAAACACACCACGGCCAGAGTGAGTGCGACTTTAAGTCACTCCTCAAAATCGTACATCATTTCAGGCAGTATGATATGTGTTAATAGTAGTAGCAGTAGTAGTTGTTGTAATTATCTTTATACATAATTATCTACTGTAGTTGTATGTGGATGTAGTTGGACACTGTTTTCTACTTCACTTGTTCTTTTACCCAGTGCTTAAAGATATGATATTAAGCACTTTATAAATGTTATATATGTCATTATTATTATTATTATTATCATTATCATTATCATTATTATTATTAGTAGTATTATTATCATCATCATCATCATCATCATCATCATCATCATCATTATTATTATTATTATTATTATCATTATTATTATTATTATTATCATTGTCATCATTATAATCATCATAGTTATCGTAACCATTATCATTATTGTCGGTCATCTTCCTCCTGCATCCATGTGGCACCTGACCAAAAGGCAAACACACAATATGTTTGTGAAGGAATGTGGTGAAGATGTTTCTTTTTCACCATACAAGGGAGTCATCAAACAGCTGAATTATAGAATACACAGGCCAAAGAAAGATATGTGATACTTTTGAGGGCCCTTTTCTGGGCCAAAAACATACCCTAGAAAGAATACATGGTGTACCGTTAAGCCTTCTACCACTCAAAAATCAGAGCAAAGATGAGGCACAGAAAAGGGACGAGTCCAATGCATGTGCAGCTTCTGACCTGCAGCAAGTTCTGTACTTGCCAAAAGTCCAACCGTACCAAGATATAATCTACAAGAGGAGTTTAGCATGCTACAATTTCACTGTGTACGATCTTGGCACCAAAGAAGGTATCTATTATCTTTCGAATGAAACCATCATCAAACGTGGGTCACGCGAGATTGCTTTGCATTCGCTCGACTTTCTGTAAGACGTAGATGCGAAAGGTATCGAATCTGTAGACCTTTTCAGTGATTGGCTGTAGTGGCCAAAACAAAAATTCAGTCACTCCTTACAATCGTACATCTTTTCAGGCAGTGTGATATGTGTTAATAGTAGTAGCAGTAGTAGTTGTTGTAATTATCTTTATACATAATTATCTACTGTAGTTGTATGTGGATGTAGTTGGACACTGTTTGTGAAGGAATCTTGGGAAGATGTTTTTTTTTTCAACATACAAAGTTCTGTATTTACCAAAGTCCAGCCATGCTGAGATATATTCTACAAGAGGAGACTCGCCTGCTACAATTTCACTGTGTACAATCCTGGCATCAAAGAAGAAATCTGATACCTCTCATATGAAGCCATCACCAAACATGGGGCGTGTGAAACTGCATCGTATTTACTTGACTTTCTGCGAGATGTTCTATGCGAAAGGTACTGAATCTGTAGACCTCTTCAGTGATAGTTGCGGTGGCCAGAACAAAAATTCTGTCCTCCTAGCCACAGAAAGAGCCTTCTTGAAAGAGTCCTTGAATGTTAAGGTCATCTCATTCCACTTCTTCAAAACAAACCACGGTCAAAACAAACCTCAACCAAGCTTTGCCGACTGTCCAGGACCGACCCCTGCCAGCTGCCTAAGACCAAGTTCCACCTGTTGACCTCAACCAAGCTTCACCTGCAGTCCACGACCAAACTCCGCCTGCTGTCCACGACCAAGCTCTGCCTACCGTCAACGACCAACCTCTGCCTGCTATCCGTGACCAAGCTTCCGATGATGAAGATGATACCAACATCTATCAACAGTACAGCATGCCGAGTGACTTTAGTGACGACCCGTCACAAGTCGACGCCGCCGACTCCATCTCGTTCATCACCTGACAAAGCTCCACAGGACATCTACCAAGCTTTTGCTGCACCATCTCAATACCAAGCTCTTCTGTCTGGGTACCAAGCTCCGTTTGGACACCAAGTTCCATCATTTCCAGCCCCATTGGCAGCATACCAAGTTCCCCACCTGTTTTCGCCACCAGGCCCCCGAATATGTGCATATTTTGACTCAACTGCAACACCACACCCAGCACATGGAGTTCGAGATCAAGCAGCTGAGGAAGGAGATGAAGAGACATGATTCACTGAACTCGAAGATGGAAGAGTCCTCATAGGATCGAGCATCGCCAGCGCTACTAGCGACAGAGAAGAGTATGAGCACATCTACTTTGCCAGCCCAGTACCCTAGGATGTGGTGCTAAAGCTCTTGAACAAAGTCTTTCCTCGCCAAGAGCTAGCCAAAAGCAACTACCACAGAGGAATGGTATTCAACGGTCAGGTATGGGTACAGAAGGAGTGCCTGCGAAAGAACCCAGTGTTTTGGGCCCTCCTTCAGTAAGCCGAGATGCAATATCCATGGACAACGACTACTTGGGCATTTTCGGATTCGCTTAGAACAAGCGTACAACAAGCGTAGAAAGATCGCGTACCGCCAGAGGGTTCAAGCCAGCAGCCTGACGCAGTTGTAAAGTGCGAAATGTGCAATCCTGAGGATACTGGGACAAAAATTACCAACAATTTTGGACTTTTTGACAGGAATTGTACATTGCAACGTTGACAAGGTGTACATAGCATACCCGATGCAGTTCTAAAGGTTTTGTTTTCCTATAATTTTTAGTTTAGGGCTGACAGTACGATGTCAGTTCCAAGAATCCCTTCTTGTGATAATATAGTTAGTTGTTCAAGTTCATGTAACATGTAGTTTAGTTATTATCTCAGTGGCTTGGTACACGTGTATTGCTTATTCGATATTGGAGGTTATTTTCAACTTCTCGTCACCCTTTTTCTTTTTTCTTTTCTTGGTGTGTTTTATTCATTTGTTTTTCCAATCATTGAAAATCATTTGTAACTAATTTGTTTATGTTTGTGATATGATTCAATAAAACATACGATTACAAAAAAGAAAAAAAGTTTTTCATCTACCTCATTTGTTACATGACGCAGTTCTAAAATTTGTACAGTATTATCAGATTTTTATGAGCAGTATTGCTCAATCCTAGCATACATTTGTGCCTCATTTGAACTATCATTTTTTTTTAATTTATTCAGACATGTTGCATGTTTTTGAAAGTTGCACATTCTTGCCATAGATTTGCACTGTACCATAACAATACGTCCTATTTCAAAGTTGTAAATTTGTCCTTATTTTTACCATTGTTTTGTAATGTATTCTAGCCTACCAAGTTCCCCAGCTGTTTTCGCCACCAGGCCCCCGAATATGTGCATATTTTGACTCAACTGCAACACCACACCCAGCACATGGAGTTCGAGATCAAGCAGCTGAGGAAGGAGATGAAGAGACATGATTCACTGAACTCGAAGATGGAAGAGTCCTCATAGGATCGAGCATTGCCAGCGCTACTAGCGACAGAGAAGAGTATGAGCGCATCTACTTTGCCAGCCCAGGACCCAAGGGTGTGGTGCTAAAGCTCTTGAACAAAGTCATCCCTCGCCAAGAGCTAGCCAAAAGCAACTACCACAGAGGAATTGTATTCAACGGCCAGGTATGGGTACAGAAGGAGTGCCTGCGAAAGAACCCAGTGTTTTGGGCCCTCCTTCAGTAAGCCGAGGTGCAATATCCGGGGACAACGACTACTCGGGCATTTTCGGATTCGCTTCATGTAGCGGTGAACAACAAGTGTAGAAAGATCGCGTACCGCCAGAGGGTTCAAGCCAGCAGCCTGACGCAGTTGTAAAGTGCGAAATGTGCAATACTGAGGACACTGGGACAGAAATTACCAACAATTTTGGACTTTTTGACAGGTATTGTACATTGCAACGTTGACAAGGTGTACATAGCATACCCGATGCAGTTCTACATTGTGTACATTATTGTCAGAGAATAACTGTATTGTGAGAAAGCATTGCCTTAGTCCGCCGCAGTTGAAAATCTGTATTTCATCTGAAATTGCTAACCACCTTATTTGAAAGTAATTTGTAAATTTGTATACCTTATTTATACCATCACTTTGTAATCACTTTACAGTCGCTCGAAAATATCCACTTTTACAGCTACGTTCGTCTATTTAAACTGTTATATTGTAGTACACAATGGCATAAGTATACCCAATAATTGCAGTGTATAGGCATGTATGCGCAAGATTGCAAAGTTTTTTCTTTGATGGATAAAGATTTTGTTTTCCTATACTTTGTAGTTTAAGGCTGACAGTACGATGTCAGTTCCAAGAATCCCTTCTTGTGATAATATAGTTAGTTGTTCAAGTTAATGTATGTAGTTTATTTATTATCTCGGTGGCTTGGTACACATGTTACATTGCTTATTCGATACTGGAGATTATTTTCAACTTCTCATCACCTTTTTTCTTTTTTGTGTGTGTTTTATTCATTTGTTTTTCCAATCATTGCAAATCACTTGTAATTAATTTGATTTATGTTTAAGATATGATTCAATAAAACATACAATAAAAAAAGAAAAAAAAAGTTTTTCATCTACCTCATTTGTGACATGACGCAGTTCTAAAATTTGTACAGTATTATCAGATTTTTACAAGCAGTATTGCTCAATCCTAGCATACATTTGTGCCTCATTTGAACTACCATTTCTTTAAACTTATTCAGACATGTTGCAATTTTGAAGTTGCATATTCTTGCCATAGATTTGCACTGTACCATAACAATACGTCTTATTTCAGAGTTGTAAGTTTGTCCTCATTTTTACCATTGTTTTGTAATGTATTCTTAAAATGTTCACTTTATTGTGTCCCTGCAATACTATATGAACTTTGGCGCACAGATAGGTCGTATTCGTCATTGTTAATTCATGCACATTTGTCGCAATTTGTAATCGGTTCGCAACTTGCAATAAACAGAATACACCGTGAAGGAATTGTCTTGTTTTCTATGACTTTCTGCTTTTTTCAGTTTGATGCATGCATGGAGACGTCCATGTGTATGAATACATATATATATATATATATATGTAAATGTAGTTTCATTAACATATTTACTAATATTTCATACATACCGTGTATAAGGAATATTAGTAAATATTGTAACAAAAATTGGCCTTTGGCCTGAGAGGGCAGCAGACATTTAGAAAATCCCCTGTACTGTGTAGAGCCAATGGAGGATAGACACACGCGTGTATAAACGATGGAACGATGGAAAATGGATGGAAGCGTACGCCATACCTGATGCAAGGGCTGACACGGTGGTCAAGAAATTTGTAGAAGAATTTGTGTGTTGCTTTGGGGTCCCACATGAGCTGCACTCTGACCAAGGGAGGAACTTTGAGTCGCAGTTATTTGCAGAGATGTGTCAACTTCTAGGCATAAGAAAAACAAGAACAACAGCCTACAATCCAAAATCTGATGGGATGGTTGAACGATTCAACTGCACACAACTGAGTGCTGTGTCGATGCTGATTGGGGGAAGTGGCAGTGACAAGGACTGGGACGAAGTCCTCCCCTATTTTTATGCCACCAGTGCCTACAGAAGTTCACCCCAAGACTCGACAGGGGAAAGCCCTAATATGATGATACTAGGGAGGGAGACAAGTCTCCCCATCGACTTGACCATACCATCCACACCTCCAGAAAATGAAAGCCTCAGCGATTTTGCGGAGGGATTGAGACAACGACTACAAAACGCTCATGAGAGAGCTGAAAGGCATTACAAGACAAACGCAGCAAGGCAGAAACGTAACTACGACAGAAGAGTGGCGGATCCAGCCTTGCGAGAAGGGATGTTCGTATGGCGATACGACCATTCGAGGAGAAAGGGGGTCTCCCCAAATCTACAGCCAAGGTGGAAAGGCCCGTACCTGATTGTGACACAATTATCTGACGTGACCTTCCGAATTCAGGCCTCTGAGAAAGCCAAGCCAACTGTGGTACACGCTGACTGGCTTAAAAAATACAGAGGAGAAGAACGGAAAAAGTAGAATTTCATACACCCAACACCAAAGGAAGTCCAAGATGATGATGTCCTGGCTGTCAAGCCAGACAAGCCAAATGATGTAGAGCAGCAGGTTAATCATGTCTGAGAAGATCATGAGCACTGTACACAGCAAGATACACCCTCTGCCTTATCACCTCGCTAACCTCCAACCATGGATGAAAACTCCATGCACACTGACGCATCAGAAGATGAGTCAATCTCCAATGAACCGCCTAGGCGGTATCCAAAAAGGAAAAGACGACTCCCTAATGTCTTTTATTAAGCTTTGCAATATTTCATTTCTTTTCCTACTTTCCAGATGGAGGGATGAGGCTCAAGCAGATATAACAGGCAAAGGCGGACCTCTACATCTGCAGGCACTGCGGAAAGATGTATACTGAAAGGAGGGGGTTGGAGTACCACCTGAGGAGGGAGCATGGCGTCAGCAGTGGCCGGGAGTTTGCTTGCAACAAGTGCAATTACCATGGCAGCAAGCAGTATAATCTGTTGAGGCATATCCGACACTCGCACAAGAAACCATCACCCCTTCACTCCAAGCCTGAGGAAAATCGGCAAACAGTCCAGGTCATCGTGGAGTCGGAGCCAGTAAAGCCCCAGCCAGCACGGACACAGGTACCCTGTGTGTCTTACAGGCTGGAGTCTGTCAGACGCCACGAACATGGCTACGTGCATTGGTATGCGGCGGACATGGCTCGAGATGCTGCGGCAGCCAGGGACCAGGGTGGAATACGGGAGGCACTTCATCCCCCCATATCTATCAATCGAATGGTAGAAATTGCTGCACTGAGGTGCGTGTACCAAGTTTGCTCCCCTCCTCCATCTCATGAGGAGTCTTGGATGTGACTACATTCAACACCTACACAAGGTAATTTGTATACTCTTTAATTTGACTGTTAGCCGCCAAGAATAAAAAATCATGAGTAAATGAAAGTCATTAATGCTAACTGCATTTGCGTGAGCATATGTGTACCGTGTGTGTGTGTGTCAGTGTCAGAAAATTTAGAAGGATTATAAAAAAAAGATTGTCCTCTCTGCAGTTGGTAATTGTATTGTTCAGCAGCAGATAAATCACACTTAATCATAACATTAATGTTGATGGCTACTTGATGCTCATCGCCTAATTTCGAGCATTTGTCTGATTTAGTCTTATGCTACATTCACTACTTTCAGCTTGCGATAACAATGTGGGGTGTGATGGGGGCGGGAGCATTTCATGAATCGTTTTGGTCAAATACATGCCGTTCTTTCTGTCAAATTTGCTGTCAGCGAATTAGATGCAAGGATTTTAGTTGCATCAGCATACTGTTTGTCAAAAATAAAAATCATTAAATCGCAGCACTTACAGGCCATGTTACCAGTAATGTTATTCCTGTACCTAAAAGTGTCAAACAAAACGTGTCTGATTTAGTAAATAAACATACGATTTATACATTTAATTTTATTAATACCATGCAGGCTGAAAACGCGAAATACACTAGTGAGCAGAGCAAGCAGGAGTTCTTGAAACTGCTGGCAGATAAAGTGGCAGGTGACAGGTTGAACGAAATAAGAAGCAGTCAATATTACGGACTGCTAATCGACGAAACTACGGACGTAGCCAACACGAAGCAGTTAATCCTGTATCTCAGGTGCAAATACATGAATCACATTAACACGGATTAAAAGATTGAAAACTGTCAGAAGAAACATAGTGTTCATTAATCCAAAGTTTCATAAGATTCGTCATCCCGAAATTTCACGTAGGGCCTACATCCAGCCATTCTGTATAGGCCCTACCTAGATTTGCGTTAATCTTGAAAGAAAATAGAGTTTGTTTATCGGAACATTTGTGACGTTATTCCGAAGGTTCGTTAATCTGAAAAAAACAATAAAAATATAAAGGTTTGTTATTCCCAATCTTTGTTTATCCACATGTAACCAGGCGGCTGGTAACGAGAATAGAATTTTAAATGTTTAACATGTTCCCCTTTCCGCATTTTGAATCACGTGTGAACGGGATTCTAGAACCTTCCCTTTCACCGGTCACGTGACCACACGTCGTCATGAACTGCCTTTATGAAGCCCTTATCTTATGGTAATTGGTCTGGTATTGAATTGTTTAAAATATGCAAATATCCCCCACCGGAAGTCAAGAACACCACTCGGCGACTTATCGCAGTTCGTCCGACGTCGGTATCACCTTAACCATTCCTCGTCTCTTGCCTCCTGTTTTACAGACTCGACTCCCTTCAAACATTCTTCATCTAGCCCCACCCTACTCCAAGGGAGGGTTACGTTTCTGGCGTAGTCGGCAGGATTCGGACGAGCTGTCTCTCTGTTAAGCAGGTTGGCACACAATTGCGAGGGGGAGGACACACGACCGTTTCCCAACATTGACCAGGCTGTCTTGGGCTGGATCTTGCTTTCGCCAACGGGTACTGAGGGTCAACGCTGAGGGACTACACGACATTGAAGTCAACGCTGAGGGACTACACGACATCAAAGTCAACGCTGAGGGACTACACGACATCAAAGTCAATGCTATAACTCTGAGGGACGCCATCGGACGAGCAGAGGAATGGAGGAGCCCTCTACTTGGGAGCATAGAAGTTGAAAGCAGAATTTGTTTTATCCCTCAAGATCTTTTTCGATGGTTTAATGATTTGCATTTTTATCTACGAAATTGTATATGTTTGTTTGTGATTGGGCGGATATTAGTGCCTGATCCATATTCATTTTGCTTGTTCAACGCTAGTTTGACTAAGCTCAATTTGCATTTTCACTTTGTCCCCTTTCTTTGAGGTCCTTTGTTGTTGTTTTTGCCCCCCCCCCCCCCCAGTAGATTTCCCTTTATCATTAATTGTTAAGTTCAAAGTTAGACATTAAGAAATGGCTACTCGAGCAGAAGCGGAATTACTTATCGATGCCCCAATCAATCTGTCGACTCAGCAGGAGGTTCCCACTCCGACGGGCCCAGCTTTCACCCAAGTTAGGGGGGTCCCTATTTTTAGCGGAAGGGAGTCGAAGATGGGCATCGACGACTGGATTAGGGACCTTGAATACTTTTTCTCCGCCAGCCGTACCCCGCCCTCCCTCCAATTCTCTACAATTGTTAGAAATCTCGGTGGAGAAGCTCGTCGTCTGGTTTTAAATCTGGCCTACGAGGAGCAGACTCCAACAGCGGCCTTCAATGAGCTGAGGGCGGAATATGGAGACGGCTCTACAGATGACCCGTTCGCCGCCTTCTACAAGCGAATGCAGAGGACTGGAGAAAGTGCCCAGTCCTACGCGATTGCCCTCCAGTCCCTATTTACGCGAATCGCCGAAGATTATCCGCAGGCCGTCCATGATGGGCAAGGGGAGTGTATCCTCGTTAACCAATTTATGCGCGGCTTGAGGGACGAGGAGTTTCGACTTCGGCTTGCCCCCATGAGACCTCGCACCATGTCATTCCGGGGTCTGCGCGAGGAGGTTAGGAGATTCACGCGGGAGCGACAGGGAAAGACGCGCCGGCCCGCTGCTAGCTTTGCCCATGCTGCCGCAACTCCTGACCACACCGAGGACACCAGGGCCAGACTCCTCCAAATCAGCAAGTCATCGGAAGACATGCTGTCCCTGCTGAAAGAGGTGGTCGCCACACAGAGAAGGACCACGGAGAGGGTGGCGGCGCTTGAGGGGAGGCTTGAGGCCCTGGAACTAGCGTCAAGTAGCCCCAAGGGGTCCGTTGGTCAACGCCAGGAGTGCTGGGAGTGCGGCCAACCAGGACACTGGCGGAGGAATTGTCCGACACGAATGACGCCAGGGGAGAGTGCGGCACTCCAGGGCCGGAGGGACGCCCTTCATCAGGCCCAGCAGTTAAACGGGCAAGGCCCACACCAGCAGTAGACAGGCTGAGTGTGGGCAACAAAATTTCAGTACTGGGGCCCAGCAAGGCCCACACCAGCAGTAGACAGGCTGAGTGTGGGCAACAAAATTTCAGTACTGGGGCCCAGCAACGTAGATTCCCTGTCCATAAATAGCACCCCTTGTACAGCCCTTATTGACTCCGGATCCCAAGTAATGACTGTGTCATCTTCCTTTGTTAAATCCCATCCAGTTCTCTCAAAAATACCCCTTTCCCACTCTACAATAGAAATTAAAGGCGCCGGTGGCCACACCCTTCCTCACTTCGGTGTTATCCCCATTGATGTTGCTCTACAGGGACATCACTACCCAGATGTGCCAGCATTGGTTGTCCCTCCGGACAGCTACGGGCATGGCGTCGAAGCTCTGATCGGGACGAACCTGATCCGGGCTTTTCGGAACGAGCAGCGGTGCATGCGGGGAGCGGCCTACCTTTCCCATGTGGGGGAGGTCAGCACCGCGTGGTACCTTGCCTGTGCCGCTATGGACGACGCGATGCCTGGTGACGACCAGGGAAGACTTGGAACCCTCGCCTACTTGGGAGCCCCGAGAGTAATCCAACCGGGTGAAGAGGTTGACCTTCCCTGCCACCCACCGATGGGACCTTGGCAAGCGTGTACCGCCCTGGTCGAACCACTCGACCCGACCCGATCGGGTCTCCATGTGGCTGTAGGACGGACTATGGTCGACGTCTCACCAGGTAAGAGTGTCCCACTTAGGGTACTCAACTTTTCTGACCAGCCCCTCCGAGTAAACCCGAAAACACAAATAGCACAACTATACGTCGCCCATGCCTACGAAGACCCCCGTCATCCCCAGGACTGTAAGTCTGCTAGACTGAACAGTTTAGCAGCGGATTCCCCTTCTACACGTGGCCCAATGAATGCAACCCCTGTGCTAGATTTGTCTAATGCCCTCTTCGCCAACACAGAAGAGGAAGTAGAGATGGTCTCCCTCCTTCAACAACATGCAGATGTCTTCTCCCAACACTATTTTGCTTAAGGATGTGCAATGGGGGTCGAACATGAGATCCCGCTTGTCGACGATGAACCCTTCCGGCTACCCTACCGTCAAATCCCTCCCGCACAATATCAGGACGTCCGGAAACACATCCAAGAGATGGAGGAGGCCGGCGTTATCCAGAAGAGCACTAGCCCCTATGCATCCCCCATTGTAGTCGTGCGTAAGAAGGATGGTACCATACGATTGTGCATCGACTACCGACGCCTCAATAGTAAAACCCGCAGAGACGCCTTCCCGATGCCCCGGATTGATGAAGCCCTTGACTCCCTTGGCAAAGCAAGATATTTTTCTACCCTTGACTTGACCAGCGGATACTGGCAGGTCCGGGTAGCAGACCAGGATCGACCGAAGACAGCCTTCACCACCCCAATGGGCCTCTACGAATGCATTCGTATGCCCTTTGGGCTACAGAACGCCCCAGCGACCTTTCAGAGGCTGATGACCAACTGCTTAGGTGACCGAAACTTTCAGTCAGTCCTCATTTACCTTGACGATGTCATTGTCTTTTCGGAGACATTTGACGAACACATGACCCGACTGAGACTTGTTTTCAACCGACTGAGACAACATGGACTAAAACTGAAGCCGCGAAAGTGCCACCTCTTGCAGAGGGAGGTACACTACCTTGGTCATGTCATCAGCCAAGATGGAATCGCAACAGACCCGGAGAAAATCCAGGCAGTTGCAGACTGGCCACGCCCCCAGACCAGTCGGGATGTTCGCCGCTTTCTGGGATTTACGGGATATTACAGGCAGTTTGTTAAAGATTACTCCACAATAGCGAAGCCCCTGTACGAACTGACAGAAGGAGGAGGAAAGAAGAGGAAGTCCAGGAAACCACCACCTCCCTTTGAATGGACCCCGGTGCAGGAGGAGGCCTTTAGGACCCTAAAGGATCGGTTAACATCACCACCAATTCTTGGCTTCCCAGACTTCAACGAGACCTTTCTTGTGGGGGTGGATGCGTCCCGGTCAGGCCTTGGGGCTGTGCTCTCCCAGATGCAAGATGGGAAGAAGCGGGTTGTCGCCTATGGAAGCAAGAGTCTAACGCCATCAGAGAGGAAGTACCCCGCACATAAACTGGAGTTTCTAGGGCTAAAATGGGCGGTGACAGACAAGTTTAGGGAGTATCTCCTCGGACGGCGCTTCCACGTGCTTACCGATAGCAACCCACTACTGTATGTGACCACCTCCGCAAAACTAGATGCTACAGGCCAGCATCGGGCCTCGGCCCTTGCCGACTTCGACTTTAGCATAGAGTACCGGAGTGGACGATCTAACAGCGCAGCTGACGCCCTTTCCCGGTTGCCAGAACAAACCTCAGCAGAACCAATGAGTAACTCTATGTGTGATCCAAAAGTTGTCATGACCGTGCTGCAGCAGCCTGACAGTGATGCACCCTACCTGACCTGTCCCCAACTCGCAGCCAACCTCATTGGAGACCCATCAATAGTGAGACGCAATGATGACCCTCCACCAGGTACACCCTCCATTGACAATCTGTCCCCAGACACACTGCGCCGGCAACAATTAGCGGACCCTGACCTATCTGAGATCATCAGACTGCTCGAGCAAGGAGCGAAACCGCGGAGGTCCGACTTGAGTAAAATGACCCCGCACGCTCGGACACTGCTCCAACAAGTAAAACGTCTAGTTTTCAGGGATGGCGTACTCTACCGGCGATATCAGGATCAGGCAGGAAAAACGTGCTTCCAGCTCGTCCTACCACACTGTTACCATAGGTTGGTACTCGGACACCTCCATGATGACATCGGTCATCCAGGATTCGAGAGGACTCTGGACTCAGTACGGCAGCGTTTCTTCTGGGTGAAGATGGCGAGGGATGTTAGGGCATGGTGCATCACATGTAGGCGGTGTTGCCTCCGGAAGACGCCAACTGCCAACAATCGTGCCCCCTTGAACAGCATCCACACCTCGCAGCCCCTGGAATTAGTCTGCATTGACTACCTAAGGTTGGAGAAGTCGAAGGGTGGAGTGGAAAATGTGCTCGTAGTCACTGACCATTTTACCCGCTACGCACAAGCCTACCTGACCAGAGACCAGCACGCCACTACGGTTGCACGAACTCTGTGGAAAAATTTCTTTGTGCACTACGGATTCCCCTGGCGGATCCATTCAGATCAGGGACGCAACTTTCAGAGCAAGCTTATGGCGGAACTCTGTAAAGTTGCGGGTGTGCAAAGAAGTAGGACCACAGCCTACCATCCCCAGGGCAACGGAACTACCGAAAGGTTCAACAGAACCTTGATTGACATGCTGGGCACTCTGTCACCGGAGGATAAGGCTGACTGGAAGGAGCACCTTGGTCGTCTTACCCATGCCTATAATGCAACACGGCTTGAATCGACGGGATATGCACCATTCCACTTGATGTTTGGAAGACATCCAAACCTCCCTGTCGATGTGATGTTCGGCCTACAAGAGACTCAAGAGGAGCAAACCCACGATGAGTATGTTTCTAACTTCCGTGATGGGCTGCAAAGGGCATACGAAGTTGCCGCGGCGGCGTCAGCCTCCTCCAAGCTCCACCAAAAGGCCCAGCATGACAAGAGGGCGAAGTTATCACCCTTGCTCCCAGGTGACCGGGTGCTGGTCATGGACAAAACGGTAGGCGGACGTAAGCTTGCAGACAAATGGGAACCCATCCCATATGTCATAAGAAATAAGCACCCAGACCTACCGATCTACCGTATAGAGAAGGTGGATGGTAGTCGTGAGAGGACTGTTCACAGGAACCTACTAACACCATGCATGTTCCTCCCGGTTGAAGAAGACCTAGATCCTGACCGAAACGTCCCAGAGGAGGAATCAGGTATTTCGCAGGCTGAAGGACCTCTGTCTGTCGCTCCAGATCACGCAAGCCTTGGGGATGACCGAATCAGACCCTACCACGCCACATGTTGAAGCCTCTAGATCGGACACACCTTCCCTCCCGGAAGATCGCCAGCCTGCGGGGCAGGAAACTCCTCCGGAAGACAGGACGACGGCCGGCCAGGTTGAAGGGACCGAAGACACACCCCAGCCACGACGTAGCACCAGGCACCCAAAACCCATTGACCGGCTACAATACACTGCACTTGGCCGCATAAATGCAGTGTCCGTCTACCAACGAAAGCTGGAAGTTGGTCGACGATTGTGGGCGCATTGGATGAGTCCGGCCATGGCTGCCGAGCGAGCCAGACTTGGAATTGTAATTAAGCATTGATAATAATTAAATCTAAGGATTTGACGTTGACCAGAGCTGGTGTTCCGATAGTATTATTTAATGCCGTGGGCGGCATAGTTTCAAAGAGGGGGAGAGTGTAACCAGGCGGCTGGTAACGAGAATAGAATTTTAAATGTTTAACATGTTCCCCTTTTCCGCATTTTGAATCACGTGTGAACGGGATTCTAGAACCTTCTCTTTCGCCGGTCACGTGACCACACGTCGTCGTGAACTGCCTTTATGAAGCCCTTATTTTATGGTAATTGGTCTGGTATTGAATTGTTTAAAATATGCAAATATCCCCCACCGGAAGTCAAGAACACCACTCGGCGACTTATCGCAGTTCGTCCGACGTTGGTATCACCTTAACCATTCCTCGTCTCTTGCCTCCTGTTTTACAGACTCGACTCCCTTCAAACATTCTTCATCTAGCCCCACCCTACTCCAAGGGAGGGTTACACACAAATGAAATATGGTTTGTTAATTCGAAAAGAGAAAACGAGTGAGTACAAACCAACTACGTCCTCGGAATCGTGACTGACGCAGCCTTAAGTCTTGTTTCAGGGTATTATCAACCATTCAAATAATGTCAGCAAAGCTTAATGACATTTCCACATCGTATAAGTGCTACGAACAAGATATTTTTCACACTGAGAAACGTAAATGTCATGTTGAATGAAGTACAAATAAATACACATTAAATTGTGATTCGAATCATTTTCTTCATACGACCGAGGAAGTCTACGTGGATTCTGCAGTTTGAATTTCAGAGTGCGAAGAGGGGAGGTTGTGGCTTCTTTTTTGAGTTGTACCCAAACGTAAAAAGCGTGAGCTTTGACTGCATGCAGTGCGAGCATTTGAGACGCACAGTCTTTTTCTGCGCATGCGGAATTTAAGTGACTAGTTGAAATTAAGATTGTGATCGATCGAGATCACCCACCGTGATATTCCGCAACAACCAGAACACGATTGGTGATCCGTTTATGCGATTGTTTTGTTTCGTAATTCTGCTGGTGACATGTGCAAACACCTGCGGACCATCATTTGAAACACAATTGGAATTATGATTCAAATCACCCTCCGCGATTCCAGCTTGCATTCATACGATAAGGATGCTTAATTTGAAAGGATTCCAGTGATGAGTCATCACCACAATCATTTTATGCACTCTCGGTACATGTGAGGGATGGTGCGAGTCGTGATTTAGGTGATTAAAAGTGCAGCAGTCAAGTGGGGGAACCCGACCACGCGTCAATTTCGAGCCGCCACGGGTAAATATTTCAGGCGATCCGACAGCACTCATCCGCCACGCGTGAAAAAAATTCTGGCGAGGACACTGTGTACAGTTATCAAACCTGACGATAACCACAGTGATAAATACACGCAAGCTACGACACGCAGACACAAAACGGCGATAAGAAAGGACACGGCAGTCTTATTAGTTTGGCAAATGTATTATTGGAACAAACCTCCATTCATTTGATCCACAAAATAACCCATTTTTGTATTTCTAGAGTTGAAAATACATACTGTAAAGTTCCGTGCATAGACGCACCCTTGTATAAGACGCAACATGAATTTGGGACTTTAAAAAAGAAAAGATTAGCGATCGTAATGACAATTAACATTAGATGGGATGGGGCAAGAGGCAACTTGGCTTGAGCAGACTTTCTTCTTTTGATATCCCTCGCCCTGGCCCGATCCCATGAATGACAGAGAAAAACAAGAAAACTTCCATGATTAAACAACAAACCACTTGCTCGCAGCCATGCAGGTAAATGCATCTCATGTAAGGTGAAGAATAAGAAAAAAAACCAAACCTGATGGGAGATAGAGGGAAACTGACAGTCTGACACCTAACAAGCATGCCAGCCACCTGGCCAGGCTGAAAGGAATCTGCCTACGCGCTTGTAGATTGCATGAATGGGGCCCAGGGAAGGGGCAATTGATATTAAAATCAAGGCTGAAGTTTCACACAGTGCACTGCATGTGTTGGCACACACACATAAGGCGCGGTCAGACTGGCAAAAGATCAAGAAGTTTAAGATCGCGAAGTTTGGGCCATTGGTACGCGCGCAAGCAAGGGTGCGCCGTCCGATAGCTAGTGATTATGACGTAAAAATGCACGTCTGTATATGACAATGGCCATGCGCTTCGGAGGCACGACCGCTCGCAAACAGATCAAGAAGTTTTGCAAGAAGTTTCGCGGGAAGTTTGTGGTCACACTGGCAAAACTTCGAGATCTTAAAGATCGTGATCTTAAACTTCTCGATCTTTTGCCAGTCTGACCGCCCCTATAGTGGACTCTGTGTGTGTGTGTGGCGTGCATTTGTGTAGCACACACAATCACGCATGAGTTGTAGCTACATCTGTAGCTGGCTGGCTGGTGAGATCAGTGGACTCGATCAGTGAAAGTGCTTGAGTAGAAGCTGATGAAGCTTGATAAGATGACACTCAATAAGACCGCCTTTACTGCGCTACGTCTCACTGTCTTGGGTCTAGTGGCAAATGTTTAGACTGCAGTCGACATAATCTATTGGGAACTGGTGAGATAATAATTCTTCTTGTCAGAAAATCAAATCCCTGCAATTTTTTCTATGGATTAACTTATTATTTTTACACATTGATACACTGACAATGGAAGTGTTTCAGCCAGATTTGTCCCGATAAAGCGGTTCATGCTTCCAATAAAGTGGTGGAAATAACACATGAAAATTTTGTTGCATGAAGTTTTGTTGCAATTAAACGAGGTTCCCGTTAAAGCGGTTCCCGATTAATGGGTGAGCACTGTAATATCAGTGTTTTAGAGAACCTTTGTTAAAATGATAACCTTTTACATCAGATTTTGGGCTCTACATTCAGGAAATAACATGTTTTGCAACTGATTGACAAATTGCCCTACATCGACATAAATCTCGACGGAAGAATTTCATGAATTTGAATAATATAATGTTTGTTGGGGACAGTTCCTTTGCCGAAAAGGAAGAAAGAAAAAGGAAACTCTGATTTAATATTATGTTTTGAAGATTAGATGGTGATATGGCATCAAACTTATACACATATAGAAGTGAATGATTTAGTTGTTTTTAATTTTTGTATGTCATGGTATTGTATTTAAATGCTGACAAGAGACAGAAAGGGAAAGACACCCTAGTCAGTGCAAGTATTCAGAGCATTTACGGAAACAAAGTACATTTTTATGCATACATGTAGCTACAACTATGCATGACCTCTGTAAATAGTTATAATTATTTTTCATACACACAGTTGCAGGTGCCTAGTCTTGCTTAACTTGCATGCTGCAAGGTAAAGAAACAGTACTGTTCAGATTGAAGTACTTGAGCTATAAAGCTCTACGTTTTTATTTACAATGTGTCCTGCAGACTCATTCTCGGAGAAATGAGTGGAGAAAGAAGTATAACGAATAATGTTTTTCTTCTATGTAATGTCATATCAGTGTGTATCGAGATTCAAAATTTTAGCTGTCTGGTGGCATCTCTATTTTTCTTGTCCTATGTTTCTCCCTCTATCAGATTACTGCTTTTTGACCCGTTTCAGATCCTCCTAAACCTGTCCATATCTGCAGCTGTATCTACACTTTGGCTCCTTCTCTATCCCTCTATCTGTACTCCCTTTCCCTCCTACAGGTCGGTGTATGAAAATACCACCTATGACTGGTTGTAACTGAGGACAGCAATGTGTTTGTTGTACAAGTTCTCTAAGGTGATAAGAGAATGTACTAATATTGCTACTTCGTATTGTTGTGTAATATTAACATGAGTGCTAAATTTCTTGGTGTATTCACTGTATGTCCAGATTTGGACTTACGGACATACAAGCATAATGCAAGTGTTTTGTTGTGATAGACGTATTGTATTTTCTCTAGTCAGGGACTAAGGACGTTCATCCTTAGGACCTGTTTTATGCAATATTTTCTATGCAAGGCAAACTGGATATCACTTGGATATCAGGATGTACACATAACTACAGTAGACAGGTACTGTGTGTTAGGCTATAGAGTTGCATAAAATGGTGTTTTAATATCATTGTTTTATGTTTTGAGCTGTGACCATTCACTGTTATGTGCTTTTAACATGACTTGCATTTGTTTTACATAAGATTTTGCCAAATGTGTAAGTTTTCTCTTCATGGGTTTGAGAAAGAAGAGCTTGACAGCTAAGCTATAGAAGAACATGTGCTATTGATGTCTTTGTGTAGGAAGCTATGCCAAACACAGAAACATTCCTGCCATTTATCTGTACCAAAGATTGATGTTTTGTTACTTTGCGATGAATATGCCTCAGGATCATATTGGGTTTCATAGCGTTATGTAAATGATTGTGTTCGTCAGTATAGCTTTCATACATTTAACTCGGTATATTTGTATAAATTACATAACCGTTCAATTTTGTTCTTTTTCTATTGTTTTTGTTGAAACAAGGATGTTTCAGTTTAGGTGGGGGGGTTGTGTAACAAAATTGACCTTTGGCCTGAGAGGGCAGCAGACAGTTAGAAAATCTCCTGTACTGTGTAGAACCAATGGAGGATAGACACACGCGTGTACACATGAATTCGTGTGTGTCAAGTGTGGCTAGCACCCCTTGCCACTTGGCCTGGGGTATAAAAGGTCATGTGTGTGTGGTAAAAGTTCAGTTCTCCAGTAGTTATTCCAGATAGGAGTTGAGACACAAGACAGCAGATGGCAGTCCCGCAGTAGTGCAGTGTAGACGCGAGTTACAGAACATCCATGTACTTCTAGTTCTGTAGTTAGTAGAGAAAGCGCTTTGGAGTTTGTGTACGCTGTGATTTATTCAGCTTCCAGCTACGACTGCTCCTTTCATGCATGTAACCACTTGGCTTGGCCTGATTGCTACCACCGGCCCAATAAAGACATTTGAGACGGTATGTATCAGTTGCTTCCGGTGCAGATTATTATTGTAAAGCATTCTCTTATGAATGTGTAACGTGTGCCATGTCAGAATGCATGTGAATGAAGAGTGCATCTATTAATGTTGGTCAGTGATGAACCTGAGGTGAAGTGCGTGTGTACAAGGGATTATGAGTGCTGAGTTGGAGCCTACTACTTACTCCAGCGACAAGTAGCACAGCATAAAGGTCAAGTACCCAAAATCGCCACAATATGCATATGAAAGTGTATACGTTTTCATTTACATATTTGCTAATATTCCTTATCACATTCATAAAATGCACATCTGACATGAGCAAAGAAAGAAAAATATAGGGCCTACACTATAGCCGAATCAGTAATCACTAATCAGTGTTAAGCGGCGGAGAATTGGGTGGTGACAAAAGTTACAGTTGAGTCAGAGTGGTACACAGAGGTGTATGGACAGATCCATCTGATGAAGCATGTGATAGAAACAACATACCCAGAGACCGTGCCTGCATATGCAGTGAAGAGTGATATGTTGTAACTGGGACGATGTTACCCATCGATGCACAGTTTGGATTTGTAAATAACATTTGATTAATTCTGATTGTGTTGTATATACGAGGGAGCACTTCTGTAATGGTGCAGACAATGGTTCTTGATAATTGGTAGAAAGAAGTTGAATATGTAAATATCTCTCAATTGACGCCAATTAGCAATGGTATTTTTAGGAACTAGTATTTTTACGACAGTGCACACTTAAACCCATTGGTCGCTGGGACAGCGACTTAAATAAGTACAGAACAACCTGAAGACAAAACCCTATATGCTAGATGTGAGGCAGAAGGTTTTGACCTTTCTAATATGTTTACTGAATTTAATGAATGGCCTCATGTCATGAACTCACATATTTTTAATTTTAACTTGGTTGTCTTGCACATAGAAAGCTACTTTAACAGGTTGCAGCACTCCATATTATCCATTTTAATCAAACATTCTTATTTTCTTGCCAATTCAATTGTTGCTTTTTGAAATACGCTTTCCATGCAATGTTGGTGTCTATTAGTATCACAGTGCATTTAGACATGTCAAATTCCTTTACAACTGTGATGCAGACGTAGAGAAGTCAGACTCTGAAATTGGATGAAACGGAGGATGTCCTCCAATATATGACAGCAACATCAGATCCCCCCCCCCCCCCCCATATTAGAGAGAAGTGGCTTAGAGAGAAATGGATGCCACGGCAGGAGTAATCAAGGCCCCAGAGACCCAAACCACACCTGTTCTTTTTTAGCATAAGGTAGAGGACACTGTGTTGAACCCAAGGCAGTGATCCCATATTCCACAAATTTTGATGCAAAATAATGGAGTAAAACACTTTTAAAGTGTTTAATTATCAACTACAAATGTAGGTACATGTACATGCTTTACTCACTCTCTGCTTGAGATAAGCCAACATGAAATGCTGCCGGTATTCATAAATCACTCTCAAATTTTAAAATTGCTTCTTTACATTCCTTCTGCACAATCAGAATCCATCCATCAGTACCTCATTGCTCATTCCTACATCAGAATGAGGTTATTGCCTTAACTTTGGTGATATGTCGATTTTCTCTATCAGTTCATTTCAATGTTCTATTCTACAGTATTGATAGCACAGCAGAAGCTAAAGAAGGTCAAAAGCTGGGCAGTCTCATCAACCATGGGAACCAAAAAGAACTTGATGACAAGGAAAAAGGGGTAAAACTTCAAGAGAAACCACACCTGTGCTTTTTCAGCACAAGGTACAGTACACTGCATTGACCTCATGGCAGCGATCCAATATTCCTAAATTTTTAAGAGTAGAATAATGGAGTAAAACACTATAGTAAAACAGGTCAAACTTCGTGCTCAGCGCTCGGTTTGGTTGTATGGATGGCGATTATATCTGCCACCAGGAGTATATAATATGTATGGTTGGCCGTTAAATATCTGCCACCAGGAATAACAAGCCAATACCGGTGCGGCAGTACATAATATATTTACCGGTGCATTGCAGCGTAGCACTGTCCATCGCCACACATACACTATAGTATTGGGATTGGTCATACAGCTGTATTGACCGATTCTGTGACGCGCTATGTGTATTTTTGGCATGGGCAGCGCCATTACTGCGGTGTCTCAGCCGACCCCCCCTTCTCTCTCCCCACCCCTCTCACGCGCGCTTAATGAGAAACTGATGCATGGTTGTTTTAGCCAATGGGCGTCTCGTACTGAGTGCGCGAATGCTTGCTTAGTGCGCGAACCTTTGTTACAAGTGCGCGATAAACATGTTGCCCGTGGGGTGGGGGAGAGCAGGGGGGGTCGGCTGAGACACCGCAATTTGAGCTCATGGCTGCACCCAGTGCCATAAAATGTCTGCTGCCCTCAACGAACCCGAATCGGTCAATACCCTCCGGTATAAAGTGGCATATGTGCCAGCACAGGCTGATGGACAGCACAAAACCCAACAAACGCGCATGCACGCTCCGGTAGCACGCACAGAAAGTTCACTTGGAGGGCAAAACAGAGACAGAGAGACAGACAGACATGAGACTCAGGACTAGATAACATAGCATCCCCACAACCTTTACTGTGCCCCGTCCTTCGTCTCCAATCCTTGGTGAGCAGCTGCTCACAATTACACAAAACTGTAAGTGTAAGCTATCCCCTTGCAATATTCTTAATTAGTATAGTATACCAATAGCGCTTACTCCCCGCCAATTCTTGGCATCTCCGGCCAGGGTAGGAGTGCTACAACACTATCTAATGTTTAATATCATCAACTACAGATGTAGGAACATGCTTTACTCTTTCTCTGCTTGAGACAAGTCAAACATCAAATACTGCCGCTGATATTGATAAATCACACTCAAATCTTCAAATTGCTTCTCTCTGTTCCTTTCGTCACAATCAGAATCTATCCATCAGTACCTTGTTGCTCACTTTCATGTCAGAATATGGTAGTGCCTCAACTTTGGTGATGTGTCACTTTTCTCTATCAGTTCATTTCAATTGTCTATTTTACAGTATTGATAGCACAGCAGAACCCACTGATGGTCAGCGGCTGGGAAGATTATCAATCTCGGAACCCGCAGGGAATTGAATGCCGAGGAAAGAGTAATCAAAGTCAGAGAGAAACCACACCTGTGCTTTTTTGGCAGAAGTTAATATACTGTATTGAGCTAAGGCAGGGCTCGACACTAACGGTGGCCCGGTGGCCTGGGGCCACCAAAAATGAGAGTCGGGCCACCAAATTTCAAAAAAGTCCAAAAATGATTTTGGTGGCCCCATCGGGCCACCAAAAAAAAAAAAGTTAGTGTGGAGCCCTGGCTAAGGAAGCGTCACACATGCATTTCCCTTTGTTCAAGCGTCTGTTCGGTGTGAACCTGGGGATTTTCTGTAGGAATTAGGGCAAAAGTTTTCGATATGATCCCTGTGATCAGTTGAAGGTATTCAAACTCTCTTCCACCTATTTGCTTATAATGTATATCAAGTTCTTCTGGAACTCTGTGTAGTGGAATATTCATTATATTTTTTTTTCTCTCTCTCTTTTTTTTTTTAAACAGAAGTATCCTCCCAGGAGAAGAAATCATGACTGACTATAGTTTCCTGAGAGGAAAAGAGCCCTTGAAGGCAGAAAAAAAGTATTATATATACATATATAAAAGGAGGATCAGTAATGATCATCTTATCTGCAAGTGATAAACTATTAGCTGTGCCTTTGTATTGCATCATCCTTTAATGCTGCCCTCATGTAGTCCCGTAAAATAGTGAAAGAGAAAGCAAAGAAGGCTCCACTGATGTGTGCGACATCCTGATTCAATTTGAACTTGGTGATTGCGCACGTTAAAAGTGCAATCACAGAACTGTTGAACTGAAGTGATTTTATGGTTTGGAGACTGTGCACATTAGCTGTACAGTGAAATTAACCATTGAATCACTAAATTTACCACTGTGCATGTGACCACGTCCACTTTTCGTTGATTGAAATGATAAAACCTTCGGCTGTATTGGGTTTAAGCTAACATCGAATTGAGCGCTAGAATTGCAAGGCATTCTTACTAGACATGTTCTTTTTCAACATACAAGTACAGTTAAACTCGCATAAGTCGATCTTCTCGGGACTGAGCAAAACACATCGACTAAGGCGAGTTTCGACTTGTGCGTAAGTCGAAAAAATCGACTTACAGTTACACCACGCGTACACATGTATAATGTACATGTATGTTGTCTACTCTGGAGCCGAGAGCTGGAGCGGTGTGCCCGATATTTGCCCTTCAGCAAGACACTTTATCCACATTGAATATTGCCGTTATTCACTTCCAAAAATAAGAGCAAACATCTGACATTTATTCTACCATCTTATGGAGCCGATTGTTACCGCTGTTCATTTCCAAAACTGAAGGCAAACATCCGGCTTTTTTTCTTTTCTTTTTTTGGTGGCCCGCCGTGCGTTTTTGGTGACCCCGGTCGTATATTAACCATTCGCGAAATCGTGATTCGATTTGCGAAAAGGCTCCGCTAACGCTAAGTATATAAGGCATAGATCGCTACACTCGGCAGGGGCTACCAGGTCTGGGTAACGGAAACCAAAATCTCGCGTGAGTTCTTGCGTTACCTATTGTTAATGTCAACGAAACATCGTTAATTTGCGCTTGGGATCG
The DNA here is from genome assembly GCF_964275005.1 of Diadema setosum. NCBI lineage: Eukaryota > Metazoa > Echinodermata > Echinoidea > Diadematoida > Diadematidae > Diadema > Diadema setosum. The sequence continues at coordinate 23,896,908 of NC_092685.1, forward strand.
TTACTCATCGTTACTACAAACGTTAATTTTCCCGATCATTAGTTGGCGTTAATAACGATTCAGGTGAAACCGCTTGCGTTAATGAAACGTTAATGTTTATTAACGCAAAGTTTCTTTTTGTATATACTGTATGTAAACAAAAACTGGCGTCTCGTGATTTTGACAGTGATTTATTACACAATAAAATCTTATTCGACTTAGGCACAGTGAATTCAATGGTTTTTCCATGAAAGTGTTCTTGGAATTTCATCGACTTAGGCGAGTATTCGACTTAAAAAAATTCGACTTGTGAGTGAATTAATACACGTAAGTCAATGGGGAAAAATCGGGACTTTTTAAAATCTTCGACTTGCGCGATTATTCGACATATGCGACATCGACTTAGGCGAGTTTAAATGTATTAGAAAAGGGCATTTGAAACCCACCTAAATTTCAGATGCGTTTTTCACAGAGGGACCGATTCGTTGGTTTGTGTGACCATTGACGATATATGTCCGCTTAACGTGTATATGTTTGTCACTTTGCCTCTGACAAAGATTCTGCTAAGATCTGAAAACTCAACCATCCTTTTTGACTTCATTACATTAGATGTTACATGAATCACTCCAAAGAAGCTTTACATCTAAAACAGGCCTCCTTGTGTATCACATAAACAATACATCCAAAATTTTTGTTCATCATTTACTTTCACTCCACTCACAGGGACAGTTCTCTCGTCCATCTCTCATCTCACTCTGTCTGTCTGTCCGCCGTCTGTGTGTCTGCGTGTCTGTCCCTGACCTCCTCGTCTGCTACACTTGGAGCGTCCATGTAGAGTTTCTTGTGGAGGTAGTTCCTGCCCCATCGCTGGTTCAGCTCCTCCACCACCTGCAAGCTGCAGTAGTGAACGGCTACCAGACTGGGAACCACCCAGTATGCCTCTGCATTGGCAGAAAAGTTAATAAAGGCGGTTAAGAATGTTGAAAGTAATTACTTCCTCACGTAGTGAAGTGAAAGTGGGTACTACATTAAACAGGATAATCAATACATAAAAGTTTCAAGTTGTTCTTCCTGAATTTCCTCTTTCACTTCTTCTAATTCCCCACTTCAAATTCCCCAATTAATTTTAGCCATTAACATGCTCATTATTCTTGTTTCTTCTGTTCTTTTACAGTTATCTGTACTTTGTTACCCATTGCAAAGGTACTGGTACACAAATGTTTGATGAAACAAGAGCAAAGCCAAGAAGCATGCTATCACAAAAACCATTAATAGAACAAGCAATATAGCGACTTATGAAATACTGGTAAGCAAATACACTTTCCGGGGAAGGAAAGGAACTACAAATATTCAGGTATTTCCATTATGGTCAGTGTTCACACTCAAGACAGAGGTGTTAGTGTTTACAAGATACCTAACTCAGTGTTCCAACGGAAGGCATTACTAGCATTTGTCTCATTGCCTCCACTGTAGTCAGTTATGCGGAGGATCACTCACACACCCTCTCCTAGTAAAATGCATACAATTACCTTAACAGCAGAAACATTCTAGAAAGTAATTTTCTGTGCTCGGCCAGGAAAGATGAATTTTGATTGTCTTGAATTTAACAGACAATCACGATTGAGCAAACACTTCAAACTGCTCACTGCTGTCCTGGCAGCTCAGATTTTGGCAACACATACTACGCTGAAAGGTAACTGGTCAGCATTATGGCAGCAAAATTCACTCACGCTACAGGACTAGAGAACATGAAGACAGCTATAAATACCTGGCAGTTATACCCCTACAATACACCCAACTTGAAATCAAAAATGTAAAATGGTACTATGTATACCAAGGAAACAATTTGTGCACAATATATCTTTGTGCTAATTCATGTCGAGCAAAATGCACAAAAATCTCCACTTTTACAATATTACCTGATTCTCGCAAATAAGTACAATGAATAGAGCAAAAAGCCCCCATCACACTCCAAGCAGTAACAAACTGTGTGTGCTGACCTTCTCCAAAGATTCTCCTAACAAAAATGGCAGCAGTGGAGAAGCCCTCCAGGAAGAGAAGCAAGGTCCAGACCAGCAGTGGGTATTTGGCACCGGCCACCAGGCCTCTAATCCTGCGCTGAGTGAGGGTAGAACAGTGCTGGCTGACCTTGGGGTGGGGGAGGGGGTGAACAAATAGTAATTTATGAACACCTTTTACACGGGCTGTCAACCTCTGCAGAGCAATGGCATGCTACATCAGATATCAAAAATAACATATTTCTGGTTTCAAAAATCAAGCACATATTTTTGTATCTTCACAGGAAAGCAAAGATAATTAAGTATTATAAACATATATTGGATGGCAGCTCTACTTTTATGCATTGCTAAGTCAAACACAGACAGCATTGTATAGGATGAACATATGTGACCCGCTACAACAAAAGGATCCTAAAGTCGCTGACGGGTGAGCCGTGAAAATCGAGTTTGAAGTCAGATCACCAAAATCTGTCAAAACGTTCAGATTTCTGTTTTTGATATAATTCTGTAGTCTAATGTATCTTCTATCATCTGCCGAAATTTTGAAGCTAAATGATCAAAGGACAGGCCTGAAAAAAAGCATTTTTCTGGGCCATGCTTGGCTCGCCCGTCAGCGACTTTAGGATCGTTTTGTTGTAGCGGGTCACATATGTCATGCATCACATACATTTTTTTATTATTTTTGGGGGGCATGTGTGAACTAGTATGTATTTGCATTACAACCATGTTTGGCTCCTATTATGAGACTATCATACATACGAAAATGCATTCATCTCAATGAGACTGCAGAGGACGATTCAGTCATTAGTATTAATAACCATAACATGTCTCACAGGGTTTTGAGCTAGTTGATCTAAAAGCGACTAGAAATAATGACTCGTCCAACATGCTCTTTATCTTCTTTTAAAATTTGGTAAGCAGACGTGCAAATAACGCCCATCCTACTTTATTTGAATGAGCCCACTGATTGCTGGTGATGCTGACTTTTGATACAAAGCCTTTGCCATCGACTGAACGCAGCAAAGGAGTTCCCACCACAACACATATAAGTGTAGTCAGCTCGAGTGTAGTGACAGTTGGGGTTTTGGATTTGTTGCTGTGTCTGCTTCACCTTGTGGTTTGATATCAGTGCAAGTTATGTATTGTGCATATGATACACAGGTTTCATAGTTTTCACCTCCGCCAAGGGAGGAGGTTATGTTTCCATCAGCATTTGTTTGTTTGTTCATGTGCAAAATAACTCAAAAAGTTGTGAATTGATTTGGATGAAACATACAGAAAAGGTTGAGAATGACACAAGGAACAGATACTTGCATTTTGGTAGACATCCTGGAAATATTATGGATTTTATGAAGGATTTTGGATATTTTGGCAGGTAGGGTCACAATAAACTTGGGAGTTCAACCTGCGCATTTTTTTATGTTTGCATACGGTCAATAAAGTGCGCACTCTAGTTTCTGCTAGGGCAAGGCGCCCCACGCAGCTGGAAGTTGACGTAACAAAAGGCTTCTATATTGGGAAATCAGGCAATTTTCAGCATTCATGCGTATGGGTGGATATCACTGACCTCCATGGAAGAACAAGATCAATGGTGGAAATGAGCTGTTTGGCGGAGGTCTGCGCTCTCAGAGTGCTTCTCTAGTTTGATTATGATTCTAATAAATTAGAATAATGCTACAGGCCCGATTGGCCTCACTTGGGATAGCATGTGACTGCATTCATCAACATAAAATCAGCCTTGGTAACACTGAAACTATATGCATTGTTTCACTACCCAGTATTTCGCTTCACGTAATCTGGACAGTGTGCAAGCAGATCTCTTGAGGAGTTACCGGCAAAATTTCCCAACAAAACTCCCTGCATGCACTTGGGAACTTCCTCTCTTCTTGCAAAACAATGAATGCTTTGTTTTGTGTAGTGTGACCTCCTAAGATGAAACTTCAAGAGGTTTGTCACTGGACGATATCCATTTCATGTTGTTCATGCGCATTGTGTATTCTTTTGTAAGCTGTTACACGTTTGCATATTTCAGACTCTGGAGGGCATACAATTTTCCCTTTGTGGGGCATGCATGTTAAAGACCTAATCTGTGGGTAGTTTTGCATCACTTGAACTGCACTAAATTAGTCTGTGGTACAGTGTATTATCACATGCCAAAACTTCTGATAGTAATTGAGAAGTATACTACATATAGTTTCGCATAGTGTGACTGCAGCCTTAGAGTGCACTCTCTGTTTTTTGTTTTGTTTTGTTTTGTTTTGTTTTTTGCTTTGCTTTGCTTCTGTTTTTGCTTTTACCAGTTGGGCGATGCCCAGTTTCTTCAGCAGGACGGGTGCAGACACCTCGCACTGGATTCCCACAACATGCATCCCCATCATCGCTACGATGTTGGGGCCGCCGCCGTGCCAGAAGCAGCTGAAGGCAAAACACGTCGCAAGGGCCAAGGATCGTCTCAGCGCACCGTGCTGCGATCCCCCGACGGGGATGTAGATGTTCCTGTCCATTAGAGGAATCATAAGCATCATGTATCAGAACAAAAATACATACTTAAATATAAGATGATAATGCTGCATGAGGCACACCCAATATAATGACAAAAGCAGACTGGCAAATCATCCCTGAATATGATTTACACATACACACACACTCCATAGTCCCACAGGCCCAAAATGATGACATGTCTGAACGTACCTCAAGATGAACTGGTGCTCTCCTCTGTCAAAATACCTGACAAGACATATAAGGTGAACCAAATCATTAGATAATGTGATGAGTTTTGTAGATGACTTTTCAACACCATAAAATCCTGATTACGATAAAGATAAAGTTTTATCCCTCGCTTGGATAAAAACAACAATTCATGTTCACATGAATTTAATGATCCGACAGTCACTCTCGGTAACACTGACCACAACCACAACATAGAGAGAAACACTTCATCATAATCAATGTGTTCAGATGAAGATGTGCATGCAGATTTGGTGCAGTTTCAAATGAAATGTGAGGTACTGGAAAATGTCCTACGAAATTTTAAGGGAAAAAGCCCAACATAATGAATTTAAACAGATGAGGCAATGAAAACAAAAACTTGTACCTCTCCCTGGGTAAACCTACCCTTGAATACTGAGTATCTACTTGTACAATAACCGAAATTATTCCTAAGAAAAAGGTCCAACCACGGTATATGAATTTATGTTTCTCACAGTTGCTCAACTGTACAATAAGAATTCCATCTGAAAGTCTGAAATAACTTTAAACAGATTTCAGGAAGCAATATCAATACAGAAATAATCAATCACAATTATGTTGCCATTTTCATAAACATTACTGATAAGTCTCCTTGCACGATGTCATCAAGTGCAGATTTTTAAGGAAAAATCTCAGGTTCCCCGTATTTTGGTGACTGATATCAAACTGTAATATATCATAGCTGGCATAAGAAAATCACATCAACTTCATTCTCTGAAACGATGCTCATACACAAACATTCCAAATTCTCGATATTTTCAAAATTGACATTTCAAACACAAAGTATTTTGCAAAATGTTCGGCCTACCTCCATCCGTCGTGAAAGGAAGTTATCGTCTGAAAGCAAATTGGCAGGGCTGGTAGCAGAACTCCGTCAAATATGGCAAGGGCTTTGGCAAAACCATAGTACACCATGTACTGGATCTGAAAGATGAGTATGACCCATTCACCCAGGGCAACTAGAGAGAAAAAAACAAAACAAAAACAAAAAACAAAACAGAAAGGAATTATTGAACAGCAGGTATTAAAGTGATTTTAAGGAGATTAATTTAAGTGTATAGAATCCCTGAAAAGGAGCTGCACATATGGCCCCACAATCTAACCCCCTCCCTACAAAACATCAAAAATTTTTAATGGTACCGAATGTACAAACAGATTTTACATTTCAATAGAACTGAATGGGGCTTGACAAGATTTGAAGCGTCAGAACTATTACATTAAGAATTATACTTAAAATGTAAAATAATCTGGAGTGCACTTTGGTGTCCCTTTTCCAAAAAAGAACCCAGTCAAACACATATGCCCATTTTGAATCATTTGAATAAATATGCAGTACGCGCTGCCACAAGAGATCAGAACCATCACTGGCTACCGGGCGGAAGCTTGGTAGTCCAGTGGATATGACGCCTCAGTAGCAATCAGGACGTTATGGGTTTGAATCCCACCTAAGTGTGTATGCTCATAATTTTTATCATGGCTCCTACTCAAAAATATCGAAAAATTGGTGTGTATTTTTGTCCCTGATGGGCAATTGTCAAGCAGTTGCAGTAAAAACAACTTTAACCCGTTGAGGACGAGTCCCGAGTATACTCGGGCAAGAGTCTATGGGAAATGCGTGTTGTAGCAAAATCAAACCGTCCTCAACGGGTTAAAAGGCTTTAAAGTGCTACAGAGATTGGGACCAGAAGCATTATGTATTAAACTGTGAATCAAATTCCAACAAAAATTAAAGAAAAAAATTCCAATGTTGGAAAATAAGTGTGCATGTCCTATCATTACCTATGCTTACATTAATTATGGCATTATGATTTCTGGATCACTCACATGAACTAAAATCTGACTTCAAGTGAACTTTTCATTGCTGTAGAACCTTTCCAGTTGTCAAAAATGTCCAAGTAATTTATCCTTCAATTTTGGTTTCACCTTCATACAATGGGAGCATACATGTAATTCATATGAACATGAAAGGACTAATTATAATGATATCTGTGGATCATGGTAGACCGATATAAATGGAACCGCATTTGCTGTTTCAGATGATACTTTGCATGTTTGATGGCGCTTTCTGTTTCCCCCCATGATTTAAA